>NW_024104717.1:0-291400 GCF_003945595.2 Pipra filicauda
GCCTGCCTTGACTACACTACCTCCAGAAAGTCAGTCCACTTTCAGAGGCAGCAGCCTTACTCCCCCCCAACATTTACTTCCTTTCACTCTCCCAGATGGTGGAGACCTCTCCAACTGCACTTGGATGTGGAGCCTTCAGACCAGGACTGAAAGGAGACTTTTTACATGGGCATGTAGTGAGAGGACAAGGGGGAATGGTCTTAACCTGAAGGAGGGCAAGCTTAGATTAGATATTAGGAAGAAATTCTTTACTGTGAGGGTGGTGAGGCACTGGAATAGGTTGCCCAGAGAAGCTGTGGATGTGTCATCTTGGAAGTGTTCAAGGCCAGGCTGGATAGAGCTCTGAGAAACCTGGCCTAGTGGAAGGTGTCCCTGCCCATGCCAGGGGGGTTGGAATGAGATGATCATTAAGATTCCTCCAAGCCAAAACCATTCTATGATTCTATGACTCCTACTGCGGTTTTCATGGGACAAAACAGCACAGCAAAGTGGAGACAGAATCTGCCACCAGCAAAGGTTCTGCCCTGCGCTTCCTTGAAGGGTGGAACATGTGCAAACTCTGCCCTAAGCTTTCAGATGGTAGATTTAGATTCTGCATTCTTTTTTCTGAGCAAGACAGTCGGTCCCCAGCGAGATGCCTGCCTCTGTATTAGTGCCCACACATAAAACACGGGGATACATGGCAAGATTCTGGCACACCACTTCCAAGTGTAAGCCATGCATAATTTCCTGCCCTCTACTCCAAATAAGATGACGAAAAGGTTTGTGTAAGGGTACGTGCCAGAAGAGGAAACTGGCCAAGAACCCAGGAGATCTTCCCTAGTCCTGTATTCCTAACGCCTCTCAAGTTTCACCTAATACTGAAGAAGTTGAGAAAAGGTCATTTGTAACATCAGCCTCGGTTGCAGTGAAATAAAAAGAAAATAATGGAAATATTCCCTGGTGGTGCAGGAACCCCAGAGGCCCAATTCAGGGCTGCACAGATGACCAGGCAGCAAGAAAGACCAACCAATTTCCCTTGAGTGCTCAGCAAAACTACAGCAATTAAAGGGTATTTTTTGCAAACTGTGATGTCTTGGGTCTTCTTTCCATGTTGAGCATCATCTCACTGTGTGACTATATGGGAAGGATATAAGGTTATTTTCTGTAAGAAAACAAAACCTTAGAATTAAACACCAAGTCTCTCCTCAGCAATTTCCCAAGGATGTGGAAGAGGTTACTTAATTCCACAGCAGGCACACTTAGGTCAGCTGAAAGTAAAGACTGCTCCAACAATTCTTTACAGTTTGTTTCTTTATTCAGTAAACATCTAGTTACAAGTTTCACAAATTAAAAAAGTGGGGGAGCTGATTGAAGAGGGGTCGGGGGGGCCCACAGGCTGATCCAGCTTTTGTTCTGCTCCTCCCTTCTCTAACACACACAACCTTCTCTGCTTCTCCATAGATGCACCAAGGAGCAGGAGAGGAATTGAAGCCTCTGTCCCAGTAAGGGGACTGACAGGGGGTTCTAGCAGAATTCCCTCATATTCCTTTCACAGGGGACTAAACACAAACTCCAGAGCCAGCCCAACCCAGCACAGAAAGAGTGGAAAGGATGGAAGAGGCAAGGTGGCAGCTCCTCATGCCCATCACTACTGGCAGAAAGAACAGAGCCAAGGGACAGCAGAAAGGGAATGGGCAATTAATGTGTTCCTTGCACATCAGTGAGATTCCCCATGCCCCACTGCAGCACCCAAATGGGGCGAAAAAGAGCAATGCAGATTAGTTGCTTTGTTTCAATTCTGAAGTGAGAGGGAGGTTAATACTAAATTTGAGGAGGGTCCAAGTGGTGCTTTGAAGGGGCTTCAGAGTTTCACTGTCTGTACCTGGGAGGAAGGGAAACAGAAAACATAAAAAGAGTAAGTGATGCTTAGAAAGCAGCACAGAAGACAGAAAAAGACATGTTTAAACCTGATGTCTAGACATCAAAAAAAGGGAAAAATGTCCCTTTTCAAGGAGTAGATCACATCCTAGTGAGCCCTATACAAAACATGGGAGAGCAGACACCAGCACTTACTTGTATTTCAAACTGGATGGACAGCAAATGGTTTCTGTGTTCTATACGTTCTATACAATGACAGTATAAACACTCCACAGATTGCAATCCTACATCATGTCGTACAATAACATCGGTTAAGGTTGATGCCACACATCTTTTGTTGATGACAAAGCTAACTTGAACGGCTTCCATCTTCCCGTTCAGCACAGTAGTTTCTCAATATTCACATCTTCCCCTGCTCTCTCAAAGTGGGAAAACCCATTTCCAATTGAAACCTCAAAATAAGGTAAGATTGGGGCAAACAAAAGGAAATCCTGTGGCTAAGAGGCAACCGTGCAGTGGGAGATGAGGAAAAAAAACTTGTTAAGACTTACAAGAGCGCATAGGTAGATCTGGGGGTGGCCACGCTGCACCCCCCACAAGGTCTGCTCTGAGTTCACCAGTCATACCGACGGGACTGTCTGGAGGGAGAATCCTCAGGGCCCTGGATCGCGAGACGAGTCCCTTCAGCCCGACGGCCACCGCCGCCTTCATGACGCCGGTAATCCAGCCCCCGCTGCGGCCGGAAGCGGGATGTCTCTCGCCTCCACTCATCGTCAAATGCGGCTGCATCACCTGTGTAGGGAAGGAACAAGTGCAGATGGGGAGGAGCTGGGGAAGTAGCACCTGGCTTTGCTGGGAGGAGGACATGGGCACTACTCACTTTCATCCATGTTGATGTAGTCCTGCCTCTCCTCCTGGTCACCCGTGCGATGGTTCCGGGACCGCTGCATGATGTGGGCCCTCTCCCTGATGTGGTGTCCAATCGACATTTGTTCCAGGCCACTGTCCGAGTCCCTTACAGTTCGTCTAGTCTCACGGATCTGGGGGCAGATTCCCATGTAGAATCAACACTCCCCTTCATTCTCCCAGCCCCACACAGCACCCTGATTCTCGCCTGCAGTATTTCAGCCACCTTGCACTGCCACCACTCCCAGCACATCAAACACAACGCAGTGAAGACTGAAAAATGGATTCCCCCCACCAGTGCTTCCCATCTCCTCCCAGCAGCCTTCGGCATGGTTCAGTGAGTCACAAGAACCACAATGTGCTCCTTGAGCTGCAACTGCTTGTGAAGCCAAAGTGCTGTGGGTGGCCACCCACAGAAGCCACCAAACAAAGCCCACCCACCCACAGCAAAGCGAGCAGCCTCCTCCTTACCCCGCCGGGTGCCGAACGCATCTCTGAGGTCTCCTGATAGACTTTAGGCCCATCACCCAGGTTGGAATAGGAGATGACAGTTGAGGAGGTAAATGTCTGGCAGTTAGCACCACTTGTCATATGCTCCTGCAAGAAGGAATGGAAGGCAAAAAGAGATGGCAGTTAATTCTCTCTGTAGGAAGTAGGAAGAAATTACTACAGGAAGAATATAATCGCCATTGGTCCATTCTTCTGGAGAATACATCTTCCTGTTAAATTAATACTTGTTTCTTTCTAAACAAGTCTACTCCTACACTTCCTTCCTCATCCCTCTCTTCTTCCTGCACTCAGGAACAAGCTCTCTGTCACAGTCCCCAGCGATGAAGCAAAGCTTACAGCCTCTGCCACCTTGACAGCTGGGGCACAGCCCATACCAAGCAGCACAGTAAGATGGGAGGCATTAGAGGGAGGAGCACCCTCAGTACTCCCTTCAATTCAGAGGGTTTATGGAGGTTTCTTACCATGTTTCCAATCATGTCATTCATCATCCCAAACATATCTATAAAGCCACCTGCCTGATAAAAAGCAAAAGAGAAGACAAGATTAGTTAGTTTGGAAAGAGACATGAGGAAAGAACAACAAAACTACCTTCAAGGGACAAAAACCTAAGAACAGAAACCTTGTTCTTTTCCCCTTCTTTCAGTAGTGCAGAAAAAAGTCCCCAGAATCTGAGATTGCTGTTCTCTCCATTCTCTCAGGTTGCATTGCCCAAGTGTTCTGGCAAAGGCTGTTTTTTTAGTTTGGATCCAACTACCAATGCACTGGGGTTTGTGAGTCCAGGTACTCAGCAAAGTTAAGAGAAGAAATCTCAGCATGTGCACTAACAGCAATCTTAAGGAAGTTTCCACTGATTGTATTCTTTCTAGCATAACAACAATTTGCTTATTTTCCCTACAAACACCTGCCTTTTCCATCCTGTAAACCTGAGGGCTGCAGTAACACACTGGGCCAGCAGGTCTCACGGGTTAATTGCACAATATGTAAACAAAATTACGATGTCACTTCAAACTTGCTGATTTCTTTTTTTTTCGTTTCCTCGAGTAGCCTCTTGTTCTCGTTTCCAGCAGAGCAGTACTCACATGCAATATTATTATGCTTTGATTTGTTTGCAGTCTTATTAATCCTTCTCTGAGCTGCAAAAATTCCGGGACATGGAAGTCTCTTTCATTAAGGCAATTCTGCAGTGTAAGACAGTTAAGGTTGCTGGAGCTGGAATAAGCTATTTCCACTGTATTATTTTAGTAGACGATGGAGATCAGCAGGCTCCAAGCACGGTGTTCTCACGTACACACAGCCAATTCTCATTTCAGTCCTGTTGAACTGAAGTATTCAGCTGGCTTTTCCGTCTGCCACCACTGGCAAAAGAGGTGCAATAACCACCTCTGCCTACTGATGGCCAAGTCCTTTACTCGCATTCTCACAGTTCCTCCATTACCTCCAAACAGATCCGCAGCTTCTTTTCAGACATATGAGGTTATTAAGGGACTACCTGCTCTTCTCGGATATTAACTGTCCCAATTCCCGTGAAATATTGTGCTATAACAGCTTTATGGGTTTTCTCTGGTCAAGGTGCAAACACAACTTTCCCATATAAACAGAGTTAGAATCTCTCCTCTAAACCAGCTTGTGGACAAGATTAAAACATTAGAGGGAAACAAGGTAAAGGTCTGAAGTTATAAAGCAACTCAATGACAGATCCAAGAGAAACCAGATGCTTCCAGTTTCAGTTCAATACCCTCTTCTGTATTCCATTTACTATAAATCTAGAGCTCATCCTGGTCTCCTCAGACATTCCCACTCACTACGTGGCTGTGCTCAGATTGCTACATTTTAGTACTGGTTGCACACTGTACTGATGAATCTCAGTACAGAGCCACTACTTGGAAAACCTCCAGTTTGACCCAGAAAAACAGAAAACTTACCATGCCGAGCATCCCAAAGGGTGAAATAGCTCCTGCCTGCCAGGACAACAGAAAAGCAGAACAGAGAATGACTTTGCAACAACCAAACACTAGATCCTCATCAGAACACACTAATCCTTCTCAGAAACAGAACTGGGAACACTCAGGCTCTACAGATCAAGGAAGTGCCCCATGGACTCATGATGGTCCAAACCGTATCACCCCTAACAAACCGGTCATGAGGTAATGCTCCTAAATTTCTCCCACTTATATTAATTCATGTCCTCTAGAAATAACATATTTATTCCCTTCCTCCCATCCAACCTAGAATGCAGTTGCATTCAACGTATTAACGGATGTGGAGTAAAGAGAAGGACCAGGATACCACTGCTTTAGACATCAGTGCTGCACCCACCATCCATGTGAAGGCGAGGAGGGTGCCCAACCCAGGAACAGTGGGAAATACAAGCCAACAAGGTAGTTCCAGAAGTTCTACCCTGTACTCAGCCTCCCTTTTACCTGCATCCTGCGGCCAGCCTGGCGAGCCCCTGGTGTGGTCCCATCGGTGATGCCAAGGAGTGGGCCAAACCCGAAACTTCCAGAGAGCATGCGGTTCATGTGCTGTCGATGGATGGCAAAAGGATCCCTTTTGGAAGGGTTGAGAGAAAAATGGTGAGGACAAAGCCCCATACAATCCGCCCCTTGTGACTCCAAGTTTTTCTAACGTAACTATGCATTCCTTTCCAGGCTGAAAATTGAGAATCCCGAGAATTCGTTGTTGTGCGTGGTGATCCTTGGGGCTGGAAGGGACCTCTGAATCCCATCTCATGTCTTGTAATAGAGGGTATTATACCACAGAAGCCTTCTCAGGTACTAATTGCTGTCTGCTCAGAAGCAGGTTGGTGTTCTGCTCCCTGTACTGCTTTGGAGCCAAGCATGACCAAGGCCATTCCAGAACCTCACTGCTCTAACAAACGAAGGCCACTTCTCAGATCTGCCACCATTTCACAGTCCTTTCCTCTTCTGCTAAAAAAACCCTCTATGTTAAGAGCTCTGCAAAACAATCAAGCCCTTCTAAAAGGACAGTTCTTCATTTTGCAGGGAGCTGCACTAAGACCGTCCTGGCTGCAAAGAGAAGACTACACTTAATAGGACCAGAGAGCATGAGATCCTGCATATTGTCTTCTCACCCCTCCCATGTACATGCATACAAACACTCCAATGCGAGACGGAAACCTCCAGAATGGACTGTGTGGCTTGACACCCCTCTGCCACCACAAATCGTCTCAACATCTGGTCGAGGGGTTGAGATCACATACAGCTTTTGCAGATTTGAGAAGGAAAGGGAACAATAACTGGGGTCCCTAACTAGTTTTCCCTTCTTTTGCAGCCTTCCCTTTGAGGGCTGCACACATTCACACATGCCAGAGAAGCAAGAGGAAGAAAAGGACAGTAAGGAAAAAGAGTCACAGCTTACAGTGGCCACAGTAAAAAACTTCTCTGAAATACCATAGCTGTTTTCCTGCACATCTTATAGACTGCAATTATCCCTCTTGAGCGTTAATAACCCCAACAGCAGACTGTACCTGAGATCACAAAAGCACCTACTACAAACCAGTACTTTTCTGTCTCTCCTGGAAGTGCTTCCCATAATAAAAGCTAGACTCATACCTCCCACATCAATGAGAGGAACACACAGTCATCCTGTGACTAACTGGGACAAAGTTTCCTCTCCTGCTAATTTGCTTGCAGCTGATAAAATTCTTGCTTATTACCAATTTTATCAGCAAAAAAATGACTACTCTTCTAAATACGTTAATTTCACAAAATTTCTAGTAGTTCAGTGCTTAACATAATCAAATTCTTCCTGTGTTAACAGTCTATTCCTTATCCACTTTGGCAAGGACTGCCAACTTAGTGTCACTGCCAAAATTTATCAATAGCATCCAATTTCTGGACTGTGGACAGAAACAAAAACATTCAGTAAAAGGAATCCCAGGAAGAGTCGTCGGGACCTTTGTTAGATTTCAATACTCGTGTTTCAAAACTACCCGTTGGCTTCTCTTTACTTTGTTCGTCACAACTTGACAACTGCTTCAGCAGTCTCCAACAGCTCCATTAATGAGTTCCTGTGCACAGCAGCAACAAACACTGGATGGAACAGCAGATTTTATCTATCCGAACTGCAACCCTACTTCGCATAAGAAAAAGGAATCCTTGCGCAAAGAAACAGATTAGCTATTCCAGCCCTCTCCTCCTCTCAGGCAGCTGCGATGCCTTTTGGCCTACTTTATTATGCTTTCCTTCAAGACCACGCTCCAATATCACGGAAACGGGACCAGCGCGAACCAGGTTATTCCCCGCGCTGCCCCCTGGGAGGATGTTTGTGTTTGTCCCCAGACAGCTCCTCCGCAGCCCGGCAAAGGCCTCTGCCCGCCTGTCCGGACGCGAGGGGGAGCGCGGGGATCTGCCCCCGCGCCGATCCCGAGGGCGATCTCGCATCTCTCCCTCCCGCCGCTTCCCCTCCCCCCCATCCTGAGGATGCCCTGCCCGACTCACATGGCAAACATGGGATCCTCCGGCTCGCCATCCCTCATCAGCCGGAACATGCTTCCCTCGCTCGGGGGCGGCCTCTGCGGAGGGGAGAGGGCGGTGAGCACAGCCGGGGCCGAGGGCGGGGAGGGGCGGAGCGGCGGAACCGGCCCCCCCGCCCCGCCGCCATCCCGGGCAGGTGACGGCGGCGCTCCCCCCGCCCCCGCCTTGCCCTGCCCAGCCCTGCCGTGCCTGGCGGTGGTGGCGGGCGCGGCGCTCCCGTTCGGCGCTCCCGGAGCCGCTGGGGCCGCTCACGCCTCCGCGCCCATCGCGGACCGGACCGCGCTGCCCCCGCCGCGCCCGCACCGCGCATGCGCGCCCGCCCTGGGGGAGGGCGGGGGTGGGTATGGGCCGCTCGGCACAGCGCCCCCTGGCGGCCCCCGCGGGGAGCGCTCCCGGCCTGCGCCGGGCAGCGCCCGACAGGGATCGTGAGGGTGTAACGGGAATAGAGGGGCCTCAGGGAGGCCTCACCGCTGTACGCAGCTTCCTCGCCAGGGGAAGCCCAGGGGCAGGCTCTGATCTCTCTGGCGACCAGTGACAGGGAATGGCCTGAAATTGTGTCAGGGGAGGTTTAGGTTGGATATTAGAAAATTTTCAGCCAGAGGGTGGTTGGGCACTGGAACAGGTTCCTCTGGGAAGTGGTCACAGCACCAAGCCTGACAGAGTTTGGACAATGCTCTCAGAGACATGCTGTGATTCTTGGGGATGTCCTGTGCAGGGCCAGGAGTTGGACACTATGATCCTTGTGGGTCCCTTCCAGCTCAGAATATTCAGTGATTCTGTGATAACCCCAGTGGCTGGTGGCCAGTTGGTTCCTGGCCAGAGTCAGCAGCAATGCCCGGCTGCTGCAGGGTCAGCACTCATCCCAGGCTTCCTCTGTGGTGTGGGCATGTAGGAGGCACCGATGGAGCTGTTTCCCTGTGCCGAGTGCACGGACAGCGCACACACACCAGTGCTCTGCCTGGCAGAAGCAGGGAGAGCACTTTGCAAGCCAGCTGTGGGTCACCACTGACCCTGGACAGCCACCAGGAACCACAGACGAAGTGCAGGTACTCGGTGTGTGGCACCTACAGAGGTAGTGGGGAATCTCCACAAATCAGGGGGGAGGGTAACACCTCTGTCACCATCCCTGGGGAACGGTGGTTGCCTTCAGCTATCACCAGCTCCACTGGATTACAGGGAAGAGAGCAGACTGACTCATCCCAGCTCCAGCCCAGGGCTCGCTTCCTTAATGGTGCTTCTGCTGACTGTTGCATCCGGCCCACTATGTGCAGGAGCCAGACTGAACCTGTGCCAGAGGACTGGAAATAGCAGGTTGCAAGATGTGGTTGAGAAATCGACCTCCTGAGTTGTGGCAGGAGCCATGTCCTTGGATTTCGGAGTCTGACAGAGGAAAATGATACAGTAACGTGCTTCGCATGGTGAAATGCATAGAGGGCTTGGCAATACTTCTTGCTACAGCAGGTCCCAAAACTGCTTGGTGTCCATAAAGAAGACCTTTTGCTGGAGGCCCACACCTGGGTATATGCAGAAGGCTCTTCAGAAATCCCCTGCTGTATCTGGTGATTGTATTCTGCACAGGCTGAAACCAACGTCCACATCATGGAAGCTGCAGACAGCACAATGGTGCAGGATTGTGAGGTGGACACAGGTCCTATGGGCAGGGCATGGGCTAAGCAGGGCCAAAGCCCTTAGGCAGTGCTCCTTAGGGAGGCTGTTCACAGGTGAGCTGCTGAAACACCCTCCTCTCACCAGCTCAGAGCTCATCTGTGAGCACTGAAGTTCACACAGAGCTTCTGCTAGCGCTGTCTCGGCCACTCTGATACTGCTTCTGCAACCCTGAATCATCCTTCAGAGACTTCCAGTCTGGAAAACCTTTCCTGTCTGGTGAGTTTTATTTTTGCTCTGAGGCTCTGTTGGTGTTTGACTGGAGCGTGGAGTTGACCTCAAGTGTCAGGATTCAAAGACAGGTAAAGAGCATGAATGTAAACATCTGGGTTCTTATTTCCTTCTTCTTTACCCCAGATTTGGGATAAAATGATTTGCTGTCCCCCAGGTACCATTGATCCTCCTATTCCTGCAATGTCCTAGAGATGGTAGGACTCCCTCAAAGTTCCCTTACTATTTTCCAAATAGTAAGTCAGGCATTGCTGCCTTCCAAAGACAGAGATAGGAAGGAACAGAAAGGAGTTTATAGCAGAAAGGAGAAATACTTCTTTGCAGATCCTTTTTCTGTCCCTAATGCTGCTCTTCTGCAAGTGGCCTGCAACCCCAAGGGCTAAATTCATGAGACTGAGGGCTGGATATATCCAGTCTTGCTGGATATTTCTGCAGCCTCATAGAAAGTCCTTACACGTGATGGACACATGTTACCAAAGACTGCATTAACAGGGCTATTACCAGCTCAGCAAACCTTGAGAGAGCCTGGTTTGCAGAGTTGTGCTAGTGGCAAATGCTGGGTGAAACCCTGGAAGGAGGAATTGGAAAGGCTACCCTTTTCTGGAATGTGGACAGACCACAGTTCCCAGGAATGCAGGAGCTGTTGCTGCAGTAGGAGTAGGAGAGGTTTCTGTACAGTACTCACCACATTATGCCTAACATGCTCCAAGGGGCTGGCCATTTGCTAGGTCAGAATAATGAGCAACGTGGGGGTGTGAATGAAAAGCAAGGCTCCCATCTTGCTCCTCTCACATTCTCTATTTAGGTTGCTTCTCTTTTCATCACAAATAAAAACAATTATGTCTCCCCATTTCCTTTCTTTTTTTTTTTTTTTTTTTTTTTTTTAAGCTGCCCAGGTTGTGCTGGAAGCGGCAGAGAATAGGGGGAAGGGGCGGGAGAAGGAGCTCAGCAGGCAGCCTGGAGGAGGTGAGTGAAGGGCAAAATGGAAGAGGGATGAATGGCGCTGCTGCCTCAACTCCACCTTCTCCCGCCTACCGCGGGCTCCTGCCAGCAGCTCCCCCCCCCCCGGCATCCCCATGGCCCTCGGCGGCACAGCCGAGGGGCAACCACGGCGGAAGCGTCTGAAAAGCAAACTGAGTATCACGTGGTGAAGGTAAATAAAGGGAACGATGAAAAATCATGCCTTGTTACCTGCTGCTTCCAGGGACCGATCATTTGGGCCAGGAAGACAGAAACAGCTTCTTAACGCATCCAAATGTTCTGGGGCCCCTGTGGCCGCCTGTAAGACAAAGAAATCCTCGTTACCAGAAGTCAGAGCTACCCACAGCCACTTCCTCATTGGTTCCCTTCATCTGTGCCTCTTACGTAATTGTCACCCAACAACTAACTCTGACCTCAGATGAAGGGCACCCCGAGTGAAGGACAGCTCTGATTTGAACCTCAAATGTGACAATTCATATTTGGGATGCTAGAGCCAGCTTGTGGTGGCTTCAGCTTGCGTTGCGTGGCAGCAGTTACTTTCAGAATATTTTGCTCGTGGTAAGAGTGCGTCTGTCACACTGTGAGTGAGAACCACGACCTCCATCTGTGCTGTGTTAGCAAAGAGAGGCTCTCAAAAATCACGATTGAAAACATCCCTTCCCTTTCCAGTCTTCTGACAGGCTTATCTCTCCCTTCTACTCCTCTTGCTTCCTCTCCTTGTGTTACCTACCCTTGCTTCCCAGCCCTCCTACAGGGCTTATTTAAATGTGCTGCATCTCAGGAAGCCATTTCCCAATGCAAAGTTGGCCACTGGTTGAATTCTTGGGTATTTCCTCTTAACTTCAGGATACAGCATCATGAAAGCTGATTATCTGTCTGGATTTTTAATGGACGCAGTACAGAAAGATGAACAGTGTGGATGAAATACATAAATGCATTCAAACGCATTCCCTCTGCACATTGAGATTTTGCTAGTCTTGCTGTAAGTGAAAGGACAGATACTCTCTGTTTCTGGGTTTATGTAAATTTAAAAAAATTTAATGCAAATACACATCCTTCTGCTCTTTTGTTATTCAGCAAACAGTTTGGGAGAGTTTTGAAATCACTTACCAGTTAGTTCACTAAACATAATTCTTAAAATACCCAGTCTTGTGCTTTGCTTTTGCTCAGAAAATGGCTGAGTTAGTTCAGCCTTCAACACAAACAGAAAAGTCCTTGTCCCCCCTGCCCCCCAATGGAACACAGTGACAAGACTAGCCAGGTATTAAACCAAACTGCATAAATAATTGCTTCTAGGTGCACTTACCCTGCCTGTTCCAGAAGCAGAAAAATACATACCATGCATGAAAGCCCAAACACATCGCAACCACGTGCTTATGTATTATGACACACGCCTGCAAGCTCAGTGCATGTCTCACTAGAAAAGAACCATACTTTCTACACTCACACAAGTAAATGCATGTAACAAAGGGAAAATATCCCCTCCATACACAAACAGGTATGTACTGCACCTAAACACATGCACACTACATATACACCAAGCACAAACAGCACCAAAATTGTGACTTTGTACAAAGAAAATTACACTCCCATTGTTGTCCAGGCTGCAGACAGACACGCGTAGTGTTTGTTCCACACAATGAACTGTCATGTAACTTCTGCATCTCCCTCATTTTGTCTAAGGACATAAGTCTCCGAAAAGGATGGAATATATTCTGCTGAGTTGGCAGAGCAACTACAGACAAAGACTACAGAACATACTGAACAGGGACTGGCATCTGCAGAGCGCACAATGAGTATACTTGCATTTGCAACAAAGGGGAAAGCACAGATGGGAAAGGGGAGCAGAAAAAAGCTGCAGATTGATCTGGCAGGCACAGAGTGGCACAGATCAGGTGGAGGAGCAGAAGACATAGGGAAGAGCTAGGTGAGACAGTCAAGGGATACCCTCAGGGCCCGAGGGAAGCAGCTGCACACTAGAAGCCCAGGGAATCTCACCATCGGGATCTGAAGGGCAAGCAGAGTCAGAATGCAGAAACTGGCAGGTCACAAGACATGAAGAAGAGTTTCACATTGGATTTAAAGGGAAAAACATAGTTGATACATGCACGCAGGGCAAAATGGAACGTGGAAAACAAAAGGAGGGGATACAAGATGAATTTTGTAAATGTGATACAGGATGTCACAAAGAGAAGCCAGGGAAAGGGCCATGGGAAGAATGCTACCAAGAACAGAGGTAGGAAGCAAATGTCGAGGAGCAGCAGACGAAGCCAAGATTGCAAAGGGGATATGGTGCGGAGCGCGGAAGGAACAATGTGAGGCTGCACACTGCAAGTGCTGGGGGAAAAAGGGAGAGATGGCCAGTGGCCAGTTTGTAGCACTGACCCAACAGCCCCATTCTACAGGTTGCTGGAAACACGCTTCCCTCACACAAACAGGTGTTTTGTCTATTTGCATCTGTGGGTGTGCGATCTGTGTCAACATGGAGCTTTGGGCACGGTGACATCACTGAACATAATCCTTGCTTTTTCCCCTCTAGGATGTTGTGTCAAGGCCTGTTTGTGCATTAATGTGAAAATGTCTTTGCCAAGGGATACGTGTTGGTGTAGTTTTGCATTTTCAGTAGCTGAGCATGTAAAGGAAAGGATAAAATCTTGAATTGGTGAAGAAAACAGCAGAGCCATGAGCCATGCGTCTCCTGACAAGCAGAAGCAGAGAGGAACAACATTTGGCCACTTTAGAGAATTTGTTTGGCTCCCATTTTTGGGTGTATCTCTGGAAATTAGGATTTTTTTCTTGCAGAAGAGAAGGATGAAAGAAGGGTGCTTGAACCAAACAAGATTTCAAATGCTGATAGCTGACAGACTTGAGAATTTGGCCAGAGGGGCTTTGTGAAACAGTTGGGGGATAAAAAATAATTAATGCATGCATTTTCATGATGTTTTATTTTGGTACTAGTCTAGATCTGTACGTCTAGACTAACATCAGTTACATGACTGCTTCTTTGGGGCAGGCACCATGCACTGTGTAGCTGGGAAGAATGTCAAATAGTCAGATCATCAGAGAAGCAGCTGTAGCTGTGGAGGAGATGAGATGACGAGGTGGGGACCTCCTATGTCCCTGTCACACAGATTATAATTTATCCCATCCCTTTCATACTTTCCTTCAGGAGAGGTGTACTCGGTGCCCTCCCTGTTCCACAAATACCAAATTGCTTTTTCTAGTAAATGCTCAAACTGAGACCCATTCGATTAAACTCAGAGCACCAGTTCCTAAATCCTGACTTTGCACAGAGGCCGAGTTTGTGTCTGAAGGACAAGGGAGACTTGTGTGCCTTAACACATTTTCCAACTGGATGGATTAATAACCTTGCCTTGTACCTGTGAGAATGACTGTGTACACGTGTATACCTGTATGTGCTCACGTGCACACTTAGTTTTGCACGTAGGCTTGCAAGTGTATGCAGATTTTGTGTGTGTGCGTGTGACTAAGAGAGGGACAACATAAAGCTTCTGGGGAAGGTGAAGGGAATTTAGTCATCCCGGTCTTCTCAAGCTGACAAACAACGGTCTGAAGTGCGGCTACGGGAACATCTGTTTTGTTAGCAACAAATCCCTGCAGCTGCAAGCCACCACCTGCCGTTCTGCAGGAAGGACCTTTGGCTAAAGGGAGACTCGGAGCTGGGCGGCGATCGTTTTCAGCCCGGAGGGGGCCTCTGCCAGTGTGTCAGCCACAGCCCGGGTTCCGAGGCGGGCGGGCGGCAGGGGTCAGTGTTGCACGCCGTGCGCTGCCCGGCCGGTACCCGCGGCGCCCACCGAAGGCGGAAGGCGGTCCCGTACAAGGTCCGATCCGATCCCGGCGGGACTCCCCGTTCCACGGCCACGGGCGCGGAAACGCTCCCCGTCCCTCGCGCGCCTTCCCGCTACCCCACGTGCCAGCGGCCCCTCCCGCTGCACCAAACGGCCGCGCGCCCCCCCCACGAGCCGGCCGCCGCCAACCAATAGGAAACCTGTTGCCAGGCAGAGAGCTCATTTGAATAGCCCAATCAGGCGTCCCGGCCGCGAGCTCCTCCTTATATGGGGACGGGGGGGGGGGGAATGCGATCGCTAATATGCCCCCCTCCCCCAGGGGCCAGAGGCCCCGCCCACGTAAAGCCCCGCCCACTTCGTCCGCGAGGCCCCGCCCACTCACCCTGCCGCGCGCAGAGCGCGGGAAAAGCGCCCAGCGCCGGGTGGGGGGGGATAGGAGGGAGGGGAGGGGCGGGAGGAGCCCTGCCGTTGGGAGCGCTTCCAGCGGGAGGGCGGGCAGGCGGGCAGCTGGAGTGGAAAATTCCAGGCAGGAGGCCGCGTGTCGCCAGCGCTGCCCTCCTACACGGCCCCGCAGCGCCGCTCCTCGCCTCCCCCGGGTGCTTCGGGGAGAGCCGGCCAGCCTGTACGGGCGGTTTCCCGCCGTGCCGCGGGCACAGGGCTCGGCTCCCTTCCCCGGACAGTGCTCGTCGGTGCCCCAGCCCCGCGGTTCGGCGTGGAGCGGGGCTCTCGCCCGGCCTCGACGGGGCCGCGCAGCGCCTTGGCGAGGACCCGCGGTGCGCCCCCGCTGCCGGGCGGCCGCGGCGGAGCGCACATTGTTCTAGCGGCCCGTCCCTCTCTCCTCCCTCCTCCGCCTCCCGTCCCTCTCTCCTCCCTCCCCAGGTCCCTCCTTCCCTCGTCACCGGCCGCTGTATAAATCCCCTGCCCCGGCGGATCCCCCCACCGCGGGAGACCCTGGTACTTTGGCCCCCAGGGCGGGATCCCGCCGCCGCCTGCCGACCGCTGGGACTTCGCGCTCCCGCCGCTGACCCCTCCTCGCTCTCTCCCTCCCTCCTCCCTCGCACAGTTCCCACCGGCCTCTTCCCTTCGCTACTGCGGGGCCAGGATGTCGGAAAAACGCGTCGAGGAGACACCGGCGGAGCTGAGTGCTAAGGTGAGGATCCCCCCCCCCCATCCCATCCTTCCCGCCGGACCCGCTCCCGACGGGAAGGGAGGGAACGGGATTGAGGACGTGGGGGGGGGGAGAAGGCGGGGGCGGAGGGCGCCGCGAGGTGCCCGGACGGCGGGGGGCGCGCGCGGTCCCCCGTGCGCCGCCCGGCCAATGGGGGGGCGGGGGCGGGGCGGGAGGGGGCGCGAGGCCCCTCGCGCCCCCCGCCCCGCCCCCGCCCTCCATTGGCCGGGCGGCGCGAGCGCGCGCTGGGCTCGGCTCTGCTCGGAGCGTGGGGGGGGGGGGGGAGGGGGGGGGGGGGCGGGAAAAGGGGTTGGGGGAACAGTGTCACCGCCGTGGAGGGGGAAAGTTGTGTGGACACAAAGCGCGGGCCCTCGGGTGGCGGGGGAAGGAGGAGGGAGGGGGGAATGGAGAGAGAGAGAGAGGTCCAGAAACGCCTCGATCATACAAACACGGGGTTGGGGTTTTTTGTCGTTTTGTTTTGTTTGGGGTTTTTTTGTTGTTGGGTTTTTGTTTTTTTTTTAAATGAATAAAAAAATCGTTAAAGCTCTTCCGTGCCACTTCTGTTTTCCACACGCGTGTGGTGGCTAAAAGTAGCTCTGACGCGCGTTCGCTGCTTTTTTTTCTTTGTCAGGGCGGGCGGATTTAACGCCTAATATGTCTCCTCTCCCGTTATTCCGCCTCTCCTCCGAGCCCTCTTTGTTTCAGCATCCCTGTCTGTTATTGCCGCTGACCGCCGGAATGTTGATGGATTGTTTTTTGTTTTGGTTTTTTTTGTTTGTTTGTTTTGTTTTTGTTCCCTTCATTTCACATGTAGGAAAGGAAAGAAAAGAAGGAAAAACTCGAGGAGAAAGCAGTCCACAAAGAAAAGAAGAAGGAGATAGTAGAGGTGAGACCCTCCTGAGGGACAGATCTAGAGACCTCGGGGAGGGGTTTATGCTCGCTGTGGGTAATGAATACGAAGGGAATACAGGAGATTAAGAAAGAGGGCAGGCCAAGGGAGCTCCTGAGGGAGAGGAGTAAAGGGAGAGCGAGCTGTCAGATAATTGTGGAGAATGAGCGTTGAAGGATTTAGTGTAGTCAGTGTGGCCCATTGCGAAGAGAAAAGATCAAAGAAGGGAATGGAGTTGAGAACAAGCGGGAGAAGGTGGCAGGAGGGATGTGGTCCTGCACCCACTTAAGTATCCTGAGGTACCTAAGTGTGAGCTGGAGAAGGTGGAGGGCAGCAACAGTGAGGAAGCGCACAGACTGATGAAGGTCAGAAGGGATCTGGAAGCAGATGTACCATGAGCACAGGCTAAGTCATTAGCCTGTAACCACAGAGATGTTCTGGTTGTTCGGATGGCATGGCAGCAGCTTGTTGGCATGTAAGCTCATGGGAGACAAGGAGGTTCCTGTTGTTGGGAGGGACTGGAAGTATTTGTTTTATGAAAGAAGGCTGCTTGGGAGGAGTGTTCAGGAGGAGGTGGTGGGAATAATGTTGTCGGAGTAACAATGCACTCGCACGTCTGAGACTGGAGTCTGAAGGGGCTGGAGCTCTGGAAATTGTTGTTGCACTTGCAGCAAAGAGCACGTGGAAATGTCATCCTGGTGCCAGTTTCTGCTCTGACCAATTTGTTTCATTCAGGATGAGGAAAATGGAGCTGATGAGGATGACGAAGAAAATCCTGATGATGTGGATGAAGAAGAAGGTGGTGATGAGGATGAAGGTAGGAATAATTGGTATAGGGAAAATTGGAGGAATCGGGCTGTGGGGGAATATAGGATCATGGAGGGAAATTCCTTTTCAAAGCCCTCTGACTGTGAGATTACATTCCCTTAAATACTACTTCAATTAACGCATGATTTTCTCTCTTGCTTGTGCTTAGAAGGAGATGAGAATGGGCAAGAGCAGGATGGTCACGCAGAAAAACGATCTGCAGAGGAGGAAGAGGTGAGAAGTAGTAAGAGAGTAATGGTGGGGGGAAGGAACTAGGTTATTTGCTGAGTGCTGATCAAATCCATGTGGATGCCGCTGCTGAGCACCTCGAATTGGCCTCGGGTCTCATTGCTTCAGCAGCAGATGGGTAAACAAATCTGATGTGGCAAGGGGATAATAAACCCTTGTCTGCTTAGATACAGGTTAGATACGGGTCCTTCCACCAGCAGTCACAGTGCCGGGTGAGTGAGAGTCAAGATGCTTGAGGTTGTGCTTGGCCATGACCCCTGAACCACCCATGTCTTCTGGGCTTCAGGCCAGGAGATGGACTTGTAAGGGTGGATCTTGGGGTCTTTCTGGAGTGGTGTGAGCCTGGGATTTTTAAACCTCCCAAAAGTAACAGCGTGGGTGTCCCTCTGAATGGAGCTGTCCATCTCTTAACTGTGACCATGAACAGAACAGCTGTGTCAGGCACTCAAGGGTGCTTTAGAGGGGAGTGGATTTAGGGCAGGCCAAGCAGAGATTTCCATATGCAGGAAAGAGCAGCAGCTAAGAATTTTGTGGAGAAATTACGTGCCTTGGTGTGTGACTGTTGATGATAACTCCTTTTTCCTCTCCGTGTCTGATGTAGGATGAAGCGGATCCAAAGAGACAGAAGACAGAAAACGGCTCTTCAGCTTGAGCCCTCCCCTCCCATCTCCCTTGTTCCGTCCATCTCCTCCATTCCAGCCTGTGCTTGCACTGCCCGTTAGCCTCTGGCTTCACACAATCTCAGATGAGGAAAGATTAGAAATGCTCTCAAACAGGGAAGACAGCAGTTCCCTTGTCACCCAAAGACCTAGCCCATCCATGACATTCCCCAGCTGAAATTATCCCAGTCTCCCACATCCCTTCACCTGCGCCCCACTTACCAGTGATCCTCTTCCCTCAAGAATCTCATGGTTCCCTGGGGCTCAGCACATAACCTCGCCAGGCCCCTCACGTGGCAAAGCACTTCCCCTCCCTCCCCTTTTCCCCTTCCTGCCTGTTTTTGTCACTGGTGTGAGATTCTTGAGAGCTCCTGCTCCCCAGGCCTGCTGTCAGACCTCCCTGAGCCAGGAGGCTGCGGGCACAGATCTCATGGTGCGTTTCCCAGTCCTAGGCCTCTTCTCATCTGCTTTCCCGCTGAACCCCGAGAGACAAAGAATATTACAAGCAAATAATGGTTCTATTAAGCGACACACGGAGACAGAATTTATTTTAAGCTTTTCTTTTTTTTCCAAGTTTACATGACAGCAAGCTGGCCCTCGTGAATTTTTCAGAACATAAGGGTTGCTTTTATATATGAATTTCATTGAGCTGCATATTTTTTTAATTTGGCGGCTTTTTTAAAACAAATCAAGAGAGAAACAATTGGGGACCAAACTTTGATTTCCATTTTTTCCCTTCAGATTTTCTTGTGACCATTTTTTGTAAATTTAAGGCAATATAGCCACAGCATTTTCTATGGCACAGACATCACGAGGGTGATAGATATAAATATATATATTGTTTTCAACAAGCACTGTAAATAAAAGCGTTTAAAAATATTTCAAACTGCTCGTGTGGATGGCTGTGTTTGTACGTCCTGATGGGGTCAGTGGGAGTTGGCTTGTGGGAAGAGGGGGGTGGCTTGCCCAGCAGTAGGTGGAGGGGGGAGCCCGAAGTTGATCAAAGGGCATATGGTTATTTGAAGGGCCCCTTGGGCAGAGTGTTTGGGTCCTGCTCTCTGCCTCATGCTGCAGTTGCAGTGAGGTCATGGCACGAACACCGGACAAAGCTCCAGGGCTGTCCTGGAGCTCTGGAAACTGCTGTTGGGCCTCAGCACTGGGCAGAAGAGGGTTGGAAAGGAAACTCAAGCTGCAGCTGTTGGACACGGCCCAGTGTTGCTCTCACCGTACGCTGCCCTACGGCCCTCTGCCCTGGCTGGCTTCAGGCATGACTCACGGCATCAGTCGCAGAGACCAGGGAGCATTTTAAGAGGCAAGAGCTTCAGTTCTTTGTCCCACCAGCTGCCTGGGGGAGAGCTGTCAAGCATTTGTCTTTTTATCTGTGCAGACCTTTAAAGCTGCTGTTCTGTGTTTCTTTCTTTTTAAACTCGTATTTTGGCAATCACGCAACAAGCCACTGGGGGCTGTAAATAATACCAACTTTTGTCCGAGCGTCAGTGGCTTTGTAGTTGTCCAACTGCAGCAACGGATCAGATACTGGAAGCACAAACAGTTACTTGTCTCCAGAGGGGCAAAGCATCCGCTGTCATTTTCTTTAACTGCCCAAGTTGCACTGCAGGACGCGGAGGGACACGGCTGCTGCCAAGCCCCTGCCCGCCCGTGAATGTCTCCAGGGGCACGTGCCTGCCGGGTGGGATCTCACTGATGTGGGTTCACCGTTCCCCTGGCACCCATTTTTGGTGGAGCTCCCTCGGCAGCTGGAGTCTCAGCCAGCTTGGGTGCCTTCCCCTGTGAATCGTGAGTTTCAAAAGCAGATTGCTGCTGCCTGGGAGTGACTTGCTCCGCCCCTCCCTGCTCCCTCCTGCCTTGGGCGCTGCGATCAATGGGCTGCTTCAACCTGCATGTACCTCGTAGCCATGCTGTCACAATTTTTGTATTTCTGCTATTGCTCCATTTAAAAAAATTATGGTTTCTAGTCTCTGTTCAAGATACTTTAACACTGGGGCAAGTCCTCGGGACTCTCCCAAACTTTCTGCTCGGCAGTAACCTTTTATTGTCCAGTACTGAAGATAAAATATCAGCGGATGAGACACAATCTCTGCAGAAGCAGATTACAATTTTCATGCTTCTTTCCCACTCCTGCAGCAGTGCCTGGCTATGAGTAGTGAAGAATGTACTTGCCAGTGAGAAGTTGTGGAGACATAACTCCATCTCTGCTTCCTGTGTGGATACACCAGTACCGCTGGTTCTATCAAGGCAATCATTCAGAAGGAAGTGGAGCAGCAGCTGAATGTTAGGCCAGCACTAGCAATATGATCAACCAGCCTTCTTTTCTTCTGAGGGAAACGCTGCAAGACAGAGGGAAGTGACAAAGGACTGCCAGATAGCTTCTCCATGTCTCTACGGGCCCCTTGATTCCACAGGTTCCGCCAGTTCTTCCATCTTACTCAGTTTTATTGAACACCTTTGTTATTGTCTATGGAAATTTGGAAGATATAGCTACAGATACAGAAATAGAAAAATATCTGCTATGGGATTTTTTCATCTTGGTGACCTGCAGGACATCTTCTCTGAGTCAAGGTGAGGTCTACAGGTAACACAGTAGAAAATCACAGAGTTTCTTCCCTTCCTGTAGGCCTGCAAAGATCCATGCTGTATCCGGTGGTATTTTGGATGACAGAGTGAGCACAGCAAGCAGCTGCATAGATTTCCAAAAAAAGTTGAGGTTGCAGTGTTTTGCAGTGCACTGCATTTCAAGCCTGCCCGTGTGCTTGATTTGTGTCTGAACCTACAGGTGATTTTCATCTTTCAGCCTAATTCTTCTCCACAGTGAGATCAATCATGTGCTGGTGTCATCAAGGTACAAACAAAGCCCGGCTTCACCAGGGATTCCTCAGAAGTGATGATACCACATTCCAGGGCCTTATTCGCCTTTCTTGGCTCTGTGCTAATTCTCTGCTCATTTCATTTAATTTCTGTGGCCGTCTGTTAACCTCATCAGCTGGGGGCAGAACTCCCTCAGCTGTCCCTTCCATGCTTCCGATGGCACCTGCTCCAAGCTTACAGCAGCTCTGGTCCCGCCATCTGAGCAGCGCCAGAGGATTCCATCTTTCTCCTCCTCCTCTGGACTTGTTTCCTTTGAGAGAGTTGTGGAGGTGTCACAGTCATGCTCCTGCAGGCTCTGCTAGACTTCCCTCTGGGCTGACAATTTCTGCTTCCTATGGCCCTTTTGTATGGTTTAGAAAGGCAAACGCTGACACCAGTGCAGAGAGCAGGCAGAGCCACCTACTGAGCTGGGTCCCTGTCCTGGCTTGTGCCCTCACTCCTTGGCAGGGATCACTGGATGCATGGGACCTGGACCCACTGGGGTGATGAGCAAACTTCATGAAGGCTGTGGCCATGAAAGGTGGTGCCAAACCTACCGGGACAGCTCTGGCTGTTGCAGATGAACAGCAAAGCTGTTGTGTTGGGTGAAAAACAGTTGACACTTCTGGTTAAGCAGAGCAATCTGACATAGCTTTGTAATCAGCTCTGATGTGACTAAGGGAGTTCAGCTAGGGACCTTCAGATGTCCCTATCCACCTACGAATTTTTGCGATACATGAAGAAATAGAGGCCTGCCATGGAAAATTTGAGCTGAGCCTGAAGATATTTTGAAGTGCTGAGCCCAGAAATGAATACTCTTTGTATCTTTTAGCTGTTACCTCCTCGCTTCCCCTTGGGCAAATGATCCCTTCCGCTCAGTCTCTTTGGTCTTTCACACCAGTTTTAAGCCAATAGACGATACAAGATTGGCATAATCAAAACCATCGCACAGGCAGAGTCATGAACTCTCCTTCAGACCTGGAAAAAGTGAACCCTCCAGCTACTGCTGGTCTGGGAGGAAAACCTTTCTTGCTTCAGGAAAGTCCATAATCACCTTCTTGCACTAGCTTTTAAAAAAAAGTGAAGATCAGTTATCTCTCCCACATACACACTGCTTCCTCTGGGATCAGGGGCTTCTTTAGTCCCTCTGGTTCGGAGACATATTGCTCAGCCACTTCCCATTTGCCATATGGGAAACCAAAACAACTTGCCTTCCCAGATCCTTAAGAAGCCTGTGTACTGTTCCCTCCCACCTCTCTGCCTTATTTCAAGAGTGGAGTCAAAGACACACTCATGGCTGATCCAGTCTGTGTGTTTTCTCAGGGAAGAAGCCTGTGTTTACATGTGTGGGCTCAGACTCGGGACATATTGCAGATGGACAGGATGAGAGTGCTGTATATCATCAGTGGATGAGTTTGGGTTTTCTTTCAGTGGTGGGTTGACCCTGGCTGGACCCCAGACATCCACTAAAGCTGCTCTAATGCTCCCCTTCTCAGCAGGATGGGGGACAGAAAATATAACAAAAGGCTTATGGGTCAAGATAAGGACAGGGAGAGATCATTCACCAATTACTGTCGCAGGCAAAACAGACTTAACTTGGGGGAAAATTAATTTAATTTATTACTAATCAGATCAAAGCGGGGTGATGAGAAAATAAAAACAAATCTTAAAACACCTTCCTTCTACCTTTCCCTTCTCCCTGGGCTCAGTTTTGCTTCTGATTTCCTTTACCTCCTCCCCTCCAGCAGCGCAGGGGGTTGCAGTCAGTTTATCACTTGTTGTCTCTGCTGCTCCTTCCTCCTCGGGGTGAGGACTCCTCACACTCTTCACCTGCTCCAGCGTGGGGTCCTACCCATGGGAAACAGTCCTCTACAAACTCTTCCAGTGGGAGTCAATCCCATAGGCTGCAGTTCTTCATTAACTGCTCCAGTGCGAGGTCCCTCCACAGGGTGCACTTCTTCAGGAACAGACTGCTCTAGTGTGAATCCCCTGTGGAGTCACCAATCCCACCATCAAACCTGCTCCGGTGTGGGCTTCTCTCTCCATAGATCCACAGGTCCTGCCAGGAGCTCCAGCATGAGCTTCCCACGGGGTCACAGCCTCCTTCAGGCATCCACCTGTGGGGACCTCCACAGGCTGCGGGTGGATCTCTGCTCCATCATGGACCTCCATGGACTGCAGTGGGGACAGCCTGCCTCGCCATGGTCTTCCCCACAGGCTGCAGGGAAATCTCTGATGCCTGGAGCACCTCCTCCCCCTCCTTTTGCACTGACCTTGGTGTCTGCAGGGCTGTTTCTCTCACATATTCTCTTTCACTCCTCTTTCTCACTGCAGTTACCCTTCATCCCCCACACTCCTTTACTGCGATATCCCAGGGGCTCTACCACCGTCACTGATAGGCTCAGCCTTAGCCAGGGTGGGTCTGTCTTTGAGCTGTCTGGCATTGGCTCTATGAGACATGGGGAGAGCTTCCAGCAGCTTTCACAGAAACCAACCCTGCAGCCCCTCCACGCCTAACAGCTTGCCACGCAAACCCAGTACTATTTCCTGGTGAGCTTTTATGGGTTTAGCAAAACATGAGCAGTCACAGGGGTGAGGAGAGACCTAAGGTGTGAGTATTCAAGGGTCTCAGCTGCATAAGATGGCTTAAAGGCCCAGTATGGTGCCATCAAATACAGCTTTGCTCTTGTGGGGGGCATTTTCTATCAGACACAGAAGATGATGCTTTCAAGTCTCAGGCTGTTCAGGAAGCCTGAGTCCCAGCTGGAAGTATCTATGCACTGCACTAGTTACTCATCTGAGCTTCATAGAACTGGGATATTGGACCAGACAAGCTTCACCTTGTCAGGTGTATCTGTGCAGACAGGCTATGGCAGATGGCTCAGTGACTTGCTGCAAGTCAACCACCAGAGAGGTCAGACGAGCACATGACCCACGTGTGTGCTGTGGATGACATCTGACTGATGCTACTTGTCACCAGGGGGCTGTAGGAGCCGTACGTTCTATAGACCTCTGGTATTTTGAAATTATGCTTATTGTTCCTATTCTCTACCATGTATCTTAAACACTTCATATCAAGAAGTCCAATTCAGCTTTTCTAATGTCCTATCTGGGTTCAAGATGTTTTATTCTCAATTTAGTCACTTAATCTATGAAGTGGTGTTATGTCAGCAAGGTGTTTGGCCACATGTCCTAGCAATGAAGAATATTATCCCTAAATCCAAAATGTTACTGGGGCTTCCTGCATTCAAGATGGAAGATCCTGAAGCCAGTGAAGGCTGTAAGATGTAGCAAAAATAGTCAGTTTCCAGAGCCCTGTGATTATCTGTCTGTCTACTTCTCTGGCAGCTTCAGTAGAGTCACGTCTTAGACTTTCCCAGGTCTTACAGCAAGTCATGCATCATTTTTGGATGAATTTATTAGGTTACATAATTTGCAATGAAAATTTTCAAAGCCCCTTACTTGAAGCATCCTTCAGCAGCTTTTCTGTTGTTGCATATCCAAATGACTTGACGAAAAGGTCTTTGCTGGGCAGTACTTCCCAATATGAACCCAGGTAGTGCCCCATTAGGTTTGTCCATAAGCACACCAGAAGTCCCATCTGAAAACTTGTAGCTGGTTGATGCTTTCTTATGGGAAGGACAGTTTCTTAAAAAGTGCTTATAAATTTTTCCTGTGTCAGATTCAGTCTATAAAGCAGCTGAAGCTGTTGTATATGGCTCCAACAAACCTTCTGAGCTTTCAGGGCAGCAGCATGGTAAATATGAACCCAGATTTCAGCTGGGAGCTTGCTGGTTTTTTTCACAAAGTAAATTTCACAGGAGACTCAGTAGGGATGTTTGGGAAACCAACCTTGTAATTCAAATGAGTCTGGAGGTTTTGCACATAACTAAAGAAAATGTAGATTGCTTCAGGGTCTGTGAATCCCTTTCTGTAACTGCAGAAATAAACATTCTTGTAGAGTACTGCTAACAGGGTGCCATGTTGTAGTTTCTCCTTGGGAGAGGATCCAGTTCCACCTCAGTTTCTCTATACTTGAAAGGATTCAAAGATCAAATCCTGGCTAAAGGTCTACCATCTGCAGCAGTACCCCATAGGTGTTCCCAGTATTCCCCAGTGCTGTTTTTGCTTTTATTTCCAAGAGTGAAAAGCTGACAGATCACTGATGAGATCCCAGACTGCAGACAAAAAAGGAAGACTGGTGTTATGGAATTGGGATGCAGAGTGACACCTGTAGTGTCCCAAATGCTATAGAGCAGAACATCTTAGTGCTGTACATGTTCTCATCACTGAGGACTCTGACGGGGACCTCCAGTGGGAGCAAGTCCTTCTCCCTTAACTTGGAACACAAAGGCTGAACCCCAATCTCTTCTTTCAAGACCTGCTTGTGCTGAAAAAGGGCACCACACTGAGAGAATAGGCAGCACAACCAAACATAGCTCACACTGATACCTCTCAGCGTGGAGGGCGCACCTTTTGTTGCTTTTCTTGATCTTCTAGAATGGATTTATTACTGGGAGAGGGATCGTTGGAGTCCTTTAAGCATAACTTTCTTGCCTCAAGGGCCCCCTGGTGGCACAAAACCTGATATGTCTGTAAATACTTAACCGAAGAGTTGTCAGAAGCCTTCATCTGCGTGTCTCTGTACTCAAAACGCCAAGCACGGGGCATGCTGTTAGCTGTCTCTCAGAGTGGAGGAATCGGGAATGGCTCTGATTACACCGCTGGTGAACCTGTAGAACTGAGAAGTCTGTGTGTGGTCAGTTACAATCGGATTTGTCTTGGCTGAGTGTCCGCAGGTCGACTTGAACACACAAGAGTGCCTCTCTATCATCCAGGAGACATGGTCCTTTGCCTAGAGAGTCCAAGGCAAGTCGAAGGGATCTCCACTAGAAAGACACATATACATTTTGGTCCCTTTCTGAGTAGCATTCCCTCCCTTATTGGATCCTCTGGTTAGAGCCTTGGAGTGTGTCTGTCCTTAGGAAGTAGGGGCCCATTTTTCTCACTGTCTACAAATCTGGTTGGTTATGAAGAACCTATATTGGACACCCAACAGCAGAATAGGCTCCTGAGATCACTGCATCTTTCTGGAGAACCTGTTTTAGGGTCGTCAGTCGTAGAACTACCTTGGGGAAACAAACTTCTGGGTTTAGCTGGAAGGTTCACAAGTCCCCAGACATTCACAGCAATTGTCCCCAGTATCAGTGTTGCACTGCATTGCACTTTAGGACACTGCTTGGACACTCCGCTTCTCCCAGAGCCATTTACAGATATCAGCCACATATTGAGTGTAATTCTATGTGACAGCAATAGCATTTTAAAAGTTTTCTGTCCTTTCCACCCTTAGTACAGTTTCTCATCCACTCAGTTGTGCTCGGGCAGCTACCTGTAGGAACCTGCCATAGAAGTAATTTTAGTTGTTCCCTATTCTAATTACACACTCACACTTTCTTCTCTTCCTCCTTTAATACCAAAATTATACATTGGTCTGTCTTAGAACCCCATGAAGAGCCATATTTCAGGAATTGTTCAGGGGACAGTGAGTATGTAGCCAGGGGCTGTCATTCCCAGTGTCACTGAGACAGGAAGGCAAATTTGGAAGAGTCTTTTGGGTCAGTTTCCTCATGAGATCAGATGTAAGGTGGAATCTCACCGTCAAGCACCTGGCATAGTTTCCAAGTTATCTTCTGACCCTTCAATGAGCATGCCCCTTCCCTTTGAGGATGTCTCTGTATTTTATATCCACCCCAAACATTTGTTTTTCACAGACTAGGAAATGCTGTTACTCTTGGCTTGGTTATTTTTTTTCCTTTTGAATAACTACTCTTGAGCCAGTATGACTGTAACCTCTTTTTCCATTATTAAGGCTTCTGAACTTTATCTTGGCTCATGACCGGACCATATTGCCCATATTTCCTCCTCTGCAGAAGCTCATCTGGTCTTACAGTTCAAACAGGGGGCATACAGAGCCCTTGGGGTTACCAGTCCTTCAGAGTGACTTTTATTTTGACTTAATAAGCAACACATAGAAGAAAATTATAGTAATTAAAAAAAACAAACAAACATGAAAAACAAACATGAAACCCCTCTATCTCCTTCAAGTCTGGAAAAAATGAGCCCTCTAAGCACCTGTATCTATGGAAAAAACAACCAGTCCCTGCCAAACTCAGGGGAAAGTCCCCACACCCACATGCCATCACCACCTCAGTTCATTTAAGTCCAGGAGCTTTTTCCCTCCTTTTCCCTGTGGGTTATGTGCCTCAGCTCAGGAGTTATGCTCCTCCACTGTTTTCCTCTACTGGAGTTTTCTTGCAGAGCAAGACCAGCTGGCTTTTATTTTTGAGTCTTAAAAAAGGCACTCATGAACTCTAAGGGAAGCCCTCTAGTCAGGGCTGTGAGTAAGGGAAAAGCCTAGGGAAATATGAATAGATAGTGTTTTATTCTCATGATGGTGATCATCTAGCTTGGCTCCCTCATTCCTGCAGAGAGTCTCATATCCTAGGGCTGAGCAAGAGGATGCCACCGACCATTTTTCATGCCAACAGTCTGCAGGTGGTGAAGAGGCCACTACAAGAGTTCTTCCCATGTCAGGGCCTTGCTGTGAAAAACACGTACCTAATTTTCAGCCAGATTTTTGGTTTTAATTTTGAGCCTCTGGTCCTCCTTATGTTCCTCTGCTGGAGTAGAGAATCTACCTCTATTTCACATCTTCTTCTCATGGGAAGAAAACATCAAAGATGGATTGTAAGAGCATAAAAATGGTCACACCAATGGTCTCTCTATGGTGCTCTGTTATGGCCAATACAAGATCCCTAAGGAAAGGTATTGAGAATCAAGGCATCATATAGAAGCTTCCTGCAAGCAAGAGTCAAGGACATCCTGAGCTGGCAGTCATACCAGTTCATCACATTCAAAAGCCAGTGAGGAACTGATCCTCCACAAATTACCTAATCTGTATTTGAACTCATTTATACTCCTGCTCTCCATAACATCCTAACATCCTCTAACAATAATTACACTGTCTTTGGGACATGCAAAATGAATTTCCTCTTGTTTGCAGTAAAATTGCTGCCTGAGCTCACCACTGTTTCCTTCAGGTTAGGTAAAAGAGATCAAGCATCTCAAGTTTATTCATTTCAAAGCAAGATCTTCAGGCTCCCAAGTCAGAGTTGGTTTGGTTTTATTTTTGTACCACTCTGCTAAATCCTTTTCCCACATCCATTTTCAAAATATGGACACATTCCAGTAACTTGTGCTGTAAACAGAGGTAACGCAATCTGTTCACTCCGTGAGATCCCATTTAATACAGCATGTATCATCTATCTCCCTCCCTGGAACCTTGTCTTCCCAGGATACTGTATTATGTTGTGGAAGTGTGATTCCACATACTTTGTTCCTCCATGTAGAACCTTATGTTTTAATTCTAAGCGTGATTTTACCAGGGGTTTTAGGAGGTAGTTACTTCCCATTAACTTGGCCAAATATATGCACCGTGCCAGGAGAGACAGTCACACCTGCAGAGCTGTGTAGCCCTCCTAACCATATTTTGTCATTGTAAGACTTCCATGAACATCAGAAAGCATTTAGATGTTGAGCAGATCATGTGACAGCCTAGCACTGGAAGCTCACATAGTCTGAATTTCTAGGACACTTTCATCTCATCAGTAAAGCGTCTGAAGTATTTACACAGGACACAAAAGCATTAGCTGCTTTATCTTCTACTCTCACACATGCTGTGCAGCTAAAGAGAGTCCTTTGGTCTTTTGTGGCTTTCTGAGAAAAACCTGACAGAGAAGCCTGTAAGAGTGGAGAGAGCTCTGTGCAGCATGAAATGTTCACCTTCTGTAGAATGGGACCTGACACCTGCAAACAGAAACTTCTTAGCACCAGGGAAAATTATCAATGGTACCAAACAAACAAAAAAAAATCAAGCTTAAACCCATGTTTTCTGCATGTGGCCTCAATTGCACCACAGTGACCAGCTCCCGGCAGAACCTCCTAATATTTAGTTGGCTCTCCATCTTGGGAAACCAGACCTCTCCCAGCCCTCCTTGTGACACAGGAGGTCCCACCCCTTTTTGGGAATTCTGAAGTCCATTTATAGTTCCATCTCTTTGGTCCCAGCCTCCTCTGAGGGTAAGGAAGATTTAGATCTTACACCAAGAAAGCATGCTGTATGTGCCAGCACAGTGAGAATGGGGGTCCATTCTCTGGTCCTCCAGAGCCAGAGGGGTCTCTTTGCAGTGCTAAAGGCAAGAACACAGCAAGCAGTGATTATCCATAATTGGAAGTGTTCAGGATTTTCCTGAGCCTGGCCCTGAGCAACCCAGTCTAGTTTGAGAGTCACTCTGCTGGGAGCAGAGTGGTGAAACAGAGACCCCAGAGGTCCTTTCCCACCTGAATCTTCCTGTGATACTGTGACTAACAAACAAGTGGGTTTATTTGATTTTGTGGTGTTTTTCTTAGTGAGGCAGTAGAAGATATCTTACAAAAGGATGCAGGCTGCTACCTGCCATGAGGTGCCAAGTGGAGAGGAAATTGAAAAAACAGCTTAGTTGCTACTACATTCTGAATTGCAGTCTGGCACACAATCGTGTTAATCCAGCACAAATGCATAGTGTTGCAGAGAGGGGCAATCCCATCTTCCCTTTCATCTCTCCTGCTGCCTCTCTTTTGTCAACACTGATGAGCAGCAGAGATCCAGCTGAAAACTAAACTATAAAGGAATAAATCCATTTTGATTTACAATGAGCCCTTTCAGTTTAAAAATGCACCATCTCCCTCCCTAGCAATTTTTTGTTCAAAGTAAAGTGGTTGGGGATCACCAAATCAGAGACTTTATTCTCTTCAGGACTATTCTGGAGCACTGCTGTGCCCCTCCTTGCTGTGCCATCATCCACAGCAACTTTCCCAGTGATTATATTCTTCTGCAAATGATTTTTCATAGCATCACTGCTCCTTTAGTTACCCTCTACTTTTTCATATCTAGCTTTCCCACTAAGAAAGAAACAACATATTCTCTATTTATCCTGCAGCCTCCAGAGCTCCAATGTACCATGAGATATGGGCTCCTGTTCTCCTGCCATGATGCACCATGAAAACGCAGCATGTGGATCAGACCCACTTTTTCACAGTTTCTGGGGACACAGGCAAATACGCCTAGAGCCAGACCCCTCTGTGCTCTGAGCAATGCTCATCCTCCAGCGTCTGAAGCATGACAAGGTGCCTCTTCTCTGTTGGAGAAACCCAGGTTACTGCCCAGAGTAGAACACAGAGAGGATTTGAGCCCCATGAGCAGAAGGCACATCCTTCTGTGGCAGTTTTTCTCTGAAGGGATACTGTACTGTCAGTTGGGAGCAACAGCAGCAATAAGGATATGAGCCTGGAATATGTGGATTGGCCTTTCTCTCTTTTATGGCACTTTCAGAGGTTTTGTTTGCTTCATATTTCTGCCAATGCTCTGCCTGCTTTCTGGGCTATCCCTGGTGTCCAGCACTTGTATGTCATCCAGCTCTGCTGTGGGCACTGGAGCTTCCAGTCCACTGGGTCCCAAGGACCCTGCAGATGGTCAGACTCTTTCTCTCCCGGTACCCTGGGAGAAGCACATTTTGGGAGTCCCACTCTCAGACCAAGGTTCAGCTCCCATCAAAGTACTCCTCAGCTCATACCTGAGTTAAGGCAATCTTTCAGGACCACTCAGCTGCTGCCCCAGCCTCTCAACAACACGTTGGGTCAGTGCCTGACTCCTTCACCTCAGTGTCAAGGTCACTGTAACTGAGAGCAAAGCTGGCACGTGTCTCCCATCCCTCTTTGCTCTTGAGAAAACCCAGTGCAGCCCTGGGATATTTGGAAGGCTATTGCATATTTTTTGATTGGATTAGAAGCATGAACACTGCAATGAGAAGGGAGTCGAAATATAACCTAGTTTGCTGCATGGATTTTTGTATTTAATCCACCCCATCCTCTGTGTTGCAAAACATGGAGGTTGTGGCATCAAAAATATCACTTAACTAGGTATTGGCCAAGGTACTGATAGCCATAACCATCTCCACAGGTAGCTGTGATGATCAATAAGGATTCTGTAAGTGTCCCATCTCTCCTTGAGGAAGAATCTGGAGGTCTTTTGAAAGAGAATAGTTATACAGTCCTCCACAGCGAATGCTGGCCAGTTACAAGATGCCAGATGCCAAATATGCCCATGAATGCTGCAGATTTTCTTCAGTAATTAAATCATTGGGATTTTTGTTATGTTTTGGTGGGTTTTTTTTAGCAGAAATGCAGTCCACAACTTTAGTCAGATCCCCCCAATGTTGTTTCTGACTTTCTAGTTCAGGTTTCTCTGGGATATGCAGCTGAGTATTGTCACACAAAGGGTACTCACCTTCTAGCGCTGTAAAGAAAGAGGCTGCAGATTTGTCCAAAGACCCCATAAAGCTATGTTTTCTTAAAGGTGCTCTCATGGGATTCTGGGAAGCAGGGCACTGCTAGACTCTCCTCAGTGCCATATCAGAGATCTGTGGTGACTCAGGCACTGCCTCCCTAAAAAGGACCCTTTCAAAAAAGCCTCCCAATCAGGCAGCCAATCACTCTGCCTCCTCCTAGCACTTCTGCAGTGGCACATTTTGGTTTTGCCCAGATCTACTGGGAGATGGAAACTTTCTCTTTTCCGGTGCTCTTCTCCTCACTGCTTTTTGGGACCTGTCATCTCAGATGAATGGGTCCCTTCTCCAAGACCACCCTCTGATGTGTTGACGTGTGGTGTACCCAGCCCCTGGGGAGATAACATGCCACTTCCAGGCATCATGAAACATGCTTGGTACCCACCCTGGACTTAATTTCATATACAGAATGCACCTCTGGTTGGCACCTTGGTAGAAACCATCATGGCCCTTTGTGTGGGAAAAGTGGCTTGCATTCCTCTACCTCAAGGGTGCCTATTTTGATGCATTACCCCATTGTGCATCTCACAGAAAGCCTGCCAAGCTGTGCACACCAGCTCTCTGCCTCAGGGTTCTGCAGCTTGACCTCTCTGCAGCAACAAGGTGTTGACTTGGGAACCACTGCATCTTTCCCAAGTGCCCAGAGAAGGGCAGCTCCACTACTTCCTCTCTGCAGCTGAGCTTAGATTTCTTTTAGTTCCCTAAGCTTCCCAGTCAGTGCCAGAAGTCTCGCAGTTAATCCCAGTCCCTGTTGCCTGTGCAGGCGCCTGTTGGGTACCAACCTGCCCAGCAGCTCTTGCTCACACCACATCCTTGCCAGACCTTCCCTTCTGTTTCCCCAGGTGTGGCTGCTTTTTGTTTACAGTTCCTTGCCATGAAGTTATTAGTTATCTCCCATTAGTAAGGAACTTGGTTTTGCCTGCTATGTTTGCTTTAGCACTGGACAAACAGCAATCAGGATGTTTTACATGAGGTCCTTCTGGCAAGCACTCTATCTCAGGAACGCCCAGACAAGCTGATAACTCAGTCTTCAAGTCATGGCATGGTTTCCTAGATCAGCTGAAGTCTGAAAATAAATTCTAGAGCACCTGAGAAAGTCAGCATAAAGTGGAAGATTGTGACTACTTTCAGATTTGATGGTGCAAGGACCAAAACATGAAAGTGGAATCATTCAGAGAAAAACACGGTATTACGGAAATCTGGAAATGCAGTGGAAAATTCCTTCAGCAAGACTAACTCAATGATACTGCAGAACAGTGTTTTCTATTCCTATTTTTCTTGGTGAGTGTAGTTTGCATCCATAAGACATGCCAAGAGAGACAAGAAGAGCAATGTATTAAGGCTGTGCACAAGACGACTGCTGCGGTGAAGTCCGGAACCTGGCTGAAGCTACTAATGCCTAACATGGACAAAGGAGTATTTGGTGAGCTGGGCTTCTACGTCCCTGCCCTTGGCTACTCCTGTTGCAGCCTGCCCCTCATTCCCCATGGCTCTGCCAGGGTCCCACACATCCCTGTCAGCCTCTCTGCCCAGGGGACCCACGCGGGCAGAGTTCTGAGAAGATGTCCCTGTGCTGATCTCTCTCTGGTCACTGTTATCTCTGCCTCGGGGTCCCATTCTGGGAGATGACGAAAATGCTATTCGAGGGAGTCAGCATTTAAAATGGGTCGTTAGAGAGAAACGTCACAGTGTCTTTGCTAAAGATAGCCTGGTGCTGAGTAAAACAGTGCCTCTAAAACCTTCCTTTTACAACATGCTCACTCAGCATAATAACCCCTCGGCCTCAAACACCCCTCCCCAGTGCCAGGCAGCTCCTGTCATTTTCCTGGGCTCTCCATCAGTCTCTTGTGACCACCTCTTGGGAAGCTGTAGCAGGATGGGACTACGTCCTCTGCTTTGCTGAGTCTTACAAGAGATAAGCATTTCCTAGAGCATGAATTCCTTTAAAAGTGGTTTTGAGGGCTAAAGTGGAATAGTGCCAGGGTGCCAAGGCTACAAGAGCAGAGAGAGTTGAGATGGAGGGAGAGAGCAATGAGCTCAGTGTGCCCCTCAAGTGAAGCCAGGAGAGGAGGAGCAGATGATGCTGGACTGCAGCAATGTATGTGTCTCCCCACCACGGTTCCAACTCCCTTCTATCTCTCTCACCTTCACCCACACGCTCACACCATTCTTGCACTGCTGATTCAAGGGAAAGAAGCGGTTGATGCTTTCTGCTTGAACTGGTCACCACAAACTGTTTTTCTTGAACAGTAGGAAAAAAACACCTCCTGACAACTGTTGCAAGTTCTCCCCTATCTTTGCTCCTCTCTTTCTCTCTCATGCGATCCCATGGACTGTGTTACACAAGAGGGCATGTGGGACCACTACAAAGCAGTCCCTTGGGGACATGGAGGCACATGAGGTTCCACCTGTACACCAATCCCACTCCTCAGGAGGCTGGAGAGCCATGTGTGATGAAAGAGATGAGACCTGTCACTGCAACAGGGGTCTGCTGAAGCGAGGCATAGCACTGGCCCTCTTTTATCCTCCACCTTCACCACCCAGCTGAGGAAAACCAGAGAGCAAGCGAGGATCCTTCCACAGTTGAAAAGTGGCCACTATGAGTCACCTCCCTTCCCCCAGCCTGAGGAAAAGCCCCAACACTTGGGGGATGAGCCACCGAGGGGCTTGGGTGTCTGATACATGTCACGAAGGGCTGATTAAGTCTGAAAGAGTCAGAGCAGTGGGCTGCTGGAAAGTGTGAACCACAACAGTGGGGGTTCTCTGAGACAAAATGGGTCCCAGGATGAGGCACATGGATGGAAATGTATTGCCCTATGTAAAGGTCAGCAGCTTAATGGGAGCTAGGTTGAGCCCCCTCTGTGCATGAGCTTGAGTGGGTTTTCCCAGAACTGCTGGAGGAGGAGGGTCCCTTCCTCACACTCCTCGTCGTGCCACAGTATTCAGCCCCTCTTTTCAGTTCTGATTCCTTCTTCTGGATGCTCCTCTCTATCTCCTTGGACCACCCGGGCTTTGTCCCATATTGGCCCTGGACTCTAGATTGATGAGTCACATGTGCCCTACTTGGAGCTCACCACAGACCATTTCCTCATGCTGCCTGTGAACTGACCAATGAGAAAAAGCCAAGAAATTAGCTCATTTGGAGGATTAAAGAAGGAAAGAAAAAGAAAATGAAGGAAAAAAAAAAAAAAAAAGAAGAAAGAACAGCAGAAATAAAGACCAACATGTTCTCGAAAGCCCTGAAATAATTAGAGGGAAGCTGCAAGAGACGGAAAGATCAAACCAAAAAAGGTAAGAGATGAAAGAAAAACATGAAGGGCACTTGCTGGGAAGTGTCTTCTACACTTTTTCCACTGGCTATGTAGAAGTGAAATTTGTAAGAAAAACAACAGCGACTCAAAGAATTTCCACTAAAAGATGCTTACAGCTGTGTCTCTGGTCCCTCCCTCCTCTGCTCTCACGTGCCTCAGGCTTATACTGGTTTCTTGGTGGTGACGCATCTTCTTAGTGATATGAGGAAATTTGCTGCCCACCTGCAATATAAGGGCATTTAGGGAAATGCTTTGATCAGAGAGAGAGACGGCATGAGAGCAAGCACATCCCACTGACCCCTCTTTGCTTACCCACCAACTTCTAACACCTTCTTTGCCCATGCCTCATTTTTACTGATCTCTTCAAGCTTTGGACCTTGTCAAGCACGGACCCAAGTAGGAGGCAGCCCCTCGCCTTTCCTGGATGCCACCATGAGGCCGGTGTCCCTGGTGCTGTTCCTCACCTTTGCCCTGCTGGCTTTCAGTGGTAAGAGGGGCTGAACCTATTGGGGAGGGCAGTGTAGCTCAGTAAGCTGAGCCTGGGTGTTACTTGGTCCCTGACAAGACTGGAAGGGAGAGTTTGTGCCCTTCCAATCCACCAAAGATGACCAGATATTGCCCTGCTCTCTAACTTTCCCTGGCAAACGCAGCATCCCCACGCTTTGCTCAACTCTTTATCTTGTTACAGCTGGTCACATCCTAGCAGGATTAGCGGAGGGGGAAAGCAGGGAGCAGAAAATGTGGGTCAGAGAGGGGAGTTCAGCTGTGCTGCCCTGCCACTTGAGCCCCAGAAAAATGAGAAAGAGCTTGAAGCAGCTGCCCGACAAGACATCTGTGCAGTGGAAGAGGCATGGGGGAAGGTATGTCAGGGTCAAAAGAAATTCCAGTCCTTCTGGGGGGACTGGAGAGGGTGGGAGACACTTCGAGCCCCTTTTCTCTTTCCCCATCTTCCCTCCTTCCTGCCCCCTCCCTTGATCTAACATTTGCCTCTGGGATGAGCCACTCACTTATCCCACTTCCAGTGTCCACCAGGAGTCACATGGGGTACTGGAGGTGGGGTACTCGGGCCTCCAGAAGACGGCACTGCTCATGAAGCCCCGGGTGTCACTCCAGGACTCTGCCTTACACAATGGCAATTTCTCCCTGCGGATTGACCCCGTCAGGAGCGAGGATGCTGGGCTGTATGAGGCACGGGTGGAATACAACTCGGAGGTCCATAGCTGCCATGTGGAGCTGGGGGTAATTACAGGTAGGAGAAGATAGAAAACCTGGAGAATGTTGATTTTAGGACCGGGGAGGTTGTAAAGATGGGATGGGGTGGGGATGCTCTGTTTGATTGGGCAGGTTAGAGTACAGGCAGCATCCTCCTGAAAGCGCACAGCTTCCTGCTGTCTGCTCTCAGTTCTGGAGGGGCACCTGCCTGTGGGACAAGGCTAGGACAGGGGGACACAAAGGGTTGCGTTGGTAGTTCCCCTGTGATCTTAGCTCACCCCCCCACCCCAACACTTTGGTTTTTTGCAGTAACCCTCAGTCCACCCAATCCTGTGGAAGAAAATGAGCTGCTCTTGATGAGCTGCAACTCCAGCTACCGGGGCAGCCTTGTGGAGATATGTTGGTTCCATAACGGGGACCTGGGCCCCACCTCCAGGACCTTCTGCTCTTTGTCTGGGGCTCTCTCCATCCTGCGGCCAGCCATGAGTGATGCAGGCTCCTGGCGCTGCCAGCTTCGATACTCTGATAACGAGATAATTTCTGCCACGTACGACCTGCAAATTCTAGGTGACTTCAACCTCTGTGTTGATATTCCAGCATCCCCAAGTTAATCCCTTTGATGTGACTGACTAACCCCAGTAGCTCCAGCTTCCCAGCTCCTGCCCTGTCCTCACTTCCCAGGTCAGTCATCTCCCATCTTTCCAGCCACCACCTCACATTGTGCTCTTTCTCTGGCTTAGGTTTTGATGGCCCAACCAACCCTGTGGTCTATGCTGCAGCTGGCTCTGCAGCCCATCTACCATGCAGCCTGAGCTACCTTCCCAGTTCCTTTCAGATGAACATGGTGACAGCCCACTGGAGCCATCTTGCAGGAGGACATTTGCAAGACTGGGACATCTTCCCAAATCTGAGTAACAGAAGCTTCCCCCTGCATCTCCCTGTGGTGGGGCCGGGTGATGCAGGGCAGTACCGCTGTGCTGTCTCTGTGAGCCACAAAACAATCAGCAGGGAGGTGACCTTGGCAGTGGTTACAGGTGAGAGGAGAGACAAGGAGGTGCATTATCCCTCTGGAGTCCCCCAGTGCTTACAGATAAACCTCCCCACGTGTCAGTGCAGTGAGCGTGGGTAGCTCCTTGATCATGAGTTCCCACCTCGGGGTGAGAAACAAGATCTCTACTGAGGGCATTGCAATGCACTGGAGTCTGCTGAAGTCGGTTTTCCTTGGTGACCTGATTATTCCTCTTAAAACTAGGGAAGACAAAGAAAATAAATTAGAGGAAATAATAAAGAAGGGATGTAATAGAAGAAGGATGGATGAAGAAGAGATGTGGACCTGTCTGTAGTCTTTCCTGAGGGTATTTTTTTTCCTTTGCTGCAGTGACTCCAAGCATCCAAGGACCAGTTTCTGAGGGGAGTCGTTTGCTGCTCATCTGCAGCCTCACACACTCCCGGGGACATGAACATTTCCAGTGGAAGCACCTTGGCTCAGTCCCCACTAAGAGCAAGCTGGCTGTGGCCACCCCCCAAAACCTCGAGGGCAGCAGCGCCCAGATGGGACCTATCTTGAAAATACCCAGAGTGTCACAAAAGGATACGGGCACATGGGAATGCAGTGTATATGGCCCAGAAGGCCAGCTGGGAGGAGTGGAGTACGAGCTGCAGATCACAAGTACTGTCCCCCATGTATTTGTAACCAATCTCTTCTTGCCCTATTCAGTTCCCTGGTGCCTTTCCTGTCTCACTTTCACCCTCTCCTTCTTCCCTTGGACCATTTGGATCCCATCTTCTTGTCATCCTGTCTTAGCTCTCACCAGTCCCTTATGTTGCTCCTTCCAGTTCCCTGCACTCTTTCCCATTTCGCCCATTCCCAGCCTTGCCCCAGTGCAAGATTGACATTCCCTTCCTTCCTAACTGTGGTTCCTCCTCACAGGTGCCCAGGTCTCCAGCCCTCCTGGTATCTTCAGTGGGCAAGTTACTTTTGGGCTCACACTCACCCTCTTCCTTCTGCTTGCTGTCTGTGTTGTGGCTCTGGCCCTACAGAAAAGGGTAAGTGTTCATCACCCAATTTCTGTTATTTTTCCTGTACATCAACCCTTATTTGACCTTATTTGGCAGCTCTGGCTAACCATGGTGTTTGTCTGGAGGCAGGCCAGACACCTCAGAGGAGGGATGAAACCTCCGAAGAAACAACCACAGCCCGGTCTTGAAAAGCTTCATGTTTATTCTCCCACAGATTAAGCCACACTGTGCTAGAGAAGGGTTAATTTTCAGGCTTTTGTACATGTTGTCTCTCTTATTCCTTATCTGGACACTTTAACGTAACAATCTCCTGTTCTATATGAATGCCTACTGGTGCCCAGAAACAGATCTCAATGCAGGGCCGTTGTTTCTGGCTCAGCCTTCACATCTTAGCCTCTGCTTCTGGCAACTTACTGACCTCTGTTTGCTCAGCTTGTTCCACTATCTGGAGACTGAAGACAAGCAGCATAGGAACAAAATCAAGGTCGGAATTTTTAAAAACCACCGTGGGTACCACTAGAGCAGCTCGTGACAGGTTCTTCATCATCCATCCTTAATTATCACTGATGGTAAAGGATAATCTGAGGCAGAAATCTACAGTTTCTGTGTGACTCTCTGGACTGTGCAAGTCCGGGACAAGATGACCAGAACCACCCTTTCTGGCCAAAAACCTTGGGAGAAATCCCTTGGTAGTGTAACTCTAAGGCCTCAGCTAGCAGGAAATAGGACACCTGGGTGCCCAGCTGTTAGTTAAAGTTTCATGTAGCCAGGATATTTACCACCCTAAAACATTTGCATATGCCCTCATGGCCGTGCTTTGCTGAGTAAGCAAGGCTCCTGTGTTGAAGTACAGGTCCTCCATCCACAGGTGGTCCTCAGCCAGCTCTGGGTGGCCCTGCTTTATCAGGGCGTTTGGACTGAATCATGGCCAGAGCTCCCTTCCAACACCAACATCCAGTGATTCTGTGATTCATGCCCTTCTCTGCACAGACTCCCCGCTGGGCTCATCCTCCGTCAGAGTGCAGATGAGGTGCCTCAAGCAAAGATATCAGCTCTTCTCTGGTTCTCTCCCTCTCTCTGCTGGCATCCTCTGAGATTACATTTGCTCTCCTTGCATTAGCTGGACACCGGATGCTCACCGCAGTGTGTCATGCGCACTCGATGGGCTGTTGCCCACACATTAGGAATTCCTATTCCGATCCCCTGAGCCTATCAACGTGCCATTGGTACTGTTGCATTTCATTCATCCTGTCACTCAGTTTAGTGCTCTGTTCTCCTAAAATATCTGGGTCTTGTGTGATATTTTCATCCTCTTTCTTCCAAATGAGGCTCCTCAGCTTTATCAGCTACCTAACTCATTAGCACTTTCACACTCTCTATGCCAATAATGACTGATCTTTGAAGACTTGTGCTTATCATTTCCCTACAGCCTGACAGAAACATGCCAGCAAAATCGCAGTCCCTTCTTAGCTGGGATTACACCTACCATGCTATTCTCCAACTAATCTCATCCTTCTTGCTGAACTGATTGTCTGTGTCTTGCCCTATACTTCTACGCTGTCAGAAGCCCTGAGATCTACATCTTTTCCATTGTCTAGAAAGTCACTTGTGAAAGTAGTTCTGTCTTTAATTTGTTCTTATCTCATTTTGCACAACCCTTCACGCCTTTACTACTTCTCTCTGAAAAGGTGGTGTAAAATCTGGCATGCCATCAAACCTGACATTGGCCTGACCATTGCCCAGATCACTCTTTGCTCTCCCTTAAGCATGTCCTGTCTTTGTTATTCCTTACGCCCATGTCATCACTGAGGATCATGTTGGGACAGCACTCCCCAGAAGAAACTGCAGGTCCCAGAGAGTGGCTTCTTCCCTGGCTCTAGGAGGGAATGGGAGCCTTATGGTTGCAAGCAGTAGGATCATGTCTTCCATGGCAAGGAGAAGCCCAGTCTACCATGCCATTCAATCTCCCTCCCATACCTGATGTTGCCTCTTTTTTCCCTTTCAGGCACAGACTCCTGCCTTCTCAGCACTGGAAGGGATGATTGGAGTCCCTGGGCCGTGGAAGTCGATGAAGGAAAACCAGAAAGGGAAGATCCAACAAACTGAGTGCTGACAGAAGCAGGGACACCAGGGCTAGTCTGCATGGGAGGATGAAAATCTGTGTGCCGTGCTGCAGAGAGATGGGTGCCATGCAGACCTGTCAGGGGGGTCTAGGGATGGCATGAACAATGCAGAAGGTATTGGGAGCTCTGTATCTGCAGAGGGGCTGGGAGCTGCCTACCAGGGCAAGGCAAGCCTCACTGCTGCAGTAAGGTGGCCAGCAGCACAGATGCTTTGGAGCTATTGGGAGTATTTGAGCCAGTAGCTATTGCCTGCTTTAGTGCCAAATCTCTGCCTACTCTTTGTCCCTTTTTTGTGGCTCCTCTCACAACCTTTCTCTGGTGGAACACCAGGATGCAGGAGATGGCTGGAATCTGTCTTTCCTGCAGCCTGATGGTGTTTTCTGCCCCCCTTGCTCGCTTTCTTCTCCCTCTGCCTGCACTGCCCTGATCACTGCCCTGTTGCATATTTTGAGCATTTTAACTTATTAGAAACTCATTTTAGAACTGAAAATAAATCTATGTGACAAAAAAGCCCGCTGGTCCCTGTATGTGCTTATGGGGGATTGTGCCTATTTGACCGTGCCGGGTGTACCTCTGCCTGTGTGAAGCCATTTCTAAGGCCTTTGCTGCCTTTCTTTCTTTTTCAGTTCTGTTTTACTGAAGTTGCCTGTTCATTTCTGACATTTTCACAGCAGGGAAGGGGAAATTAAATGCCACTAGAGAAGAAAGAATCACAGGTTCAGTCTCTCCCTTTTGCTGTGTTTCAGAGTCTTTTTTTCTTTCTTTTTCTCCCATCTGGCTGTCCCTGTTCATTCATTCATTTATTCCTTTCGTTCTCACATTTTCCTGAAAGATCTACAACTGATGTTAGGGCTCTCTGTCACTCTCCTCCTGCTAAGGATGTATTTAGTAATATAAGTGTGAGTCTGCCAGGTCCCATCTCTCAAGACCCTTAATGTGTTTAGCTTTCATGTAGTCAGAGAATGCTCTTCACCTCCTCTCTGAAAAGCCATGGAGGACTGTAGTACTGCTCTTGAACAGCCATTACATGCCACCCCAGAAGAAAGCCTCACTAATAAAGAGAGCCACACATGTGATGTCTCCCATATGGGTCCCCAGGCTGTGGCTGCTCAAGGGGACAGCGGAACAAAAATTAAGTTCTCAATATTTAAGATGAAAGGTTCTCTTGACTTGAGTAAGAGGGATCAGTAGCATGCCAGATTTTCATTATTTCACCAGGCATATGGTGTGTAGCTTTCACCTTCCCTTTCCAAGAGGGAAGCTGCATTCACAGCTAGCAAACGCACTTTGGGATCCTCAGAGTGCAGGTAATGGAGCTGCATCCAAAAAGTCACAACTGGCCCACTCTGAAGAGCATGTCTGGATTCCACAGCTCTTTAGCTAAACAGTTAGCCATGTATTTTACTGAAAATGACACTCATTTCTCCACTGAGTCCTAGAGAAATGCAGCAGAGCCACGAGGTAGACCTGTCTGCTTCAACCATCCCATGTAATTTCAGTCAGAACCAACAAAACACACGACAATCCAGCTTGGCACCAGAATTTTCCTAGGCAATTGATAATATTGCAATTTTTGTTAAGGTTGGAGTGATCTGTAGCTCAATCCCCTCTCTCTGCCAGATGTTTTGGAGATAGAGAAAAGGTGGGTGAGTCCCAGTGGGGCTAAAGGGCTGTCTAATATTCATCAGGACCACATCATATTCTCTCAGTGCCTCACAGCAGTTTGCTCTCTCTTCTAATACACAATGGGATGCTCTCTCCTCCTGTGTGTAATACTTTTAGCATTGCCTTTTACCAGCCTAGACGTTCTCATTGCTCAGACGTGTGCCTGGTCTCTCTTTAAACCTCTCTGTTTCCTTGTACTCTCTGGCTTCCTCTGGCAATCAGTCCTCGGGTCTGCTTATTCGTTGTGTGAAAATGGTTCCTCTATTGGTTTTGAATGCAAAGCTTTCTGGTTTCATCATCTGGTTTCTTTTCTTCTGTCACACAGACTAGAAGAAGAGGGACTCCCAGATCTATCATATCTTAGATGGTCATTATTTTACCACCTTTTATCACATCTTTTTTTTGTTATTTCCCCATCCCCTCCTGACTTATTGCCTTTCAGGTACAAATCCCAGTTTTTGGGACTTTCTCGCTGACAGCTTGCACAGGCCCATCTCTGAGCATGGCCAACTCTCCTCATGCTCTTTGCTCTGGAGGAGGAGACAGCAGCCCGGCAGGGGAGTGGTGCTGGCTCACATGGACACACAGTGCCTTTCTCTGCATTACTTCAGTCTGCCCCTTCATGGCTCCTGGTGTTTTGTCTGCTTCTCTGAGAGAAGTTCCCCACTGAACAACACTGAGCTTGTACCCAGCTGTGCCTGCTGTGATGGCCTGGGCTCTTGCCTGACCTGGTACAGTGTGCAGTTACAGTGAGCAAAAGCCTCCTCAGCTGGACAGGGAAGAGAAAACGTAACAAAAGCCTTGTGAGTCAAGATAAGGGCAGGGAGAGATCATTCACTGATTACTGTCATGGGTAAAACAGACTTCACTTGGGGAAATTAATTGAATTTATTACCAACCAAATCAAAGAAGGATATTGAGAAAGTAAACCCAAACCTTAAATGAAGTCCCTCCTACCACTCTGTTCCTCCAAGGCTTACCTTCAGTCCCAGTTTTCTCCACCTCCTCCCACAGCAGCACAGGGGGACAAGGAGTGGGGTTTGTTGTCAGTTCATTGCAGATTGTCTCTGCCACTCCTTCCTCCTCACGGGGAGGACTCCTCACACTCTTCCTCTGCTCCAGCATGGGTTCCCTCCCACAGGAGACAGTTCTCCACAAACTTCTTCAATGTCAGTCCATCCCACAGGCTGGAGTTCTTCTTGAACTGTTCCAGTGTGGGTCCCTTCCATGGGGTGCAGTCCCTCAGGAACAGACAGTTTCAGTGTGGGTCCCCTGCAGGGTCACAAGTGCCACCAGCAAACCTGCTCTAGCATGGGCTCCTTTCTCCATGGGTCCACAGGTAGTGTCAGGAGCCTGCTCCAGTGTGGGCTTCCCACAGGGCCAAAGCTTTCTTTCAGGCATTCACCTGCTCTGTTGTGGGGTACTCCACAGGCTGCAGGTGGATCTCTGCTCCACCACGGATCTCTGGACTTCCACGGGCTGCAGGGGATACAGCCTGCCTCACCAGGGTCTTCCCCACAGGCTGCAGGGGAATCTCTGCTCTGACACCTGGAGCACTTCCTCCCTCTCCTTCTGCACTGACCTGGGTGTCCGCAGGGCTGATTCTCTCACATATTCTGACTCCTCTCTCTGGCTGCAGTTGCTCATTTTTTTTCCACCCCTCTTAACCATGTTATCCCAGAGGTGCTACCGCTGTTGCTGATGGGCTTGTCCTTGGCCCGCAGCAGGTCCATCTTGGAGCTGGCTGGCACTGGCTCTGTCAGACACAGGGGATACTTCCGGCAGCTTCTCACAGAAGCCAACCCTGTTGCTACACTGCGACCTAAACCTTGCCATGCAAACCCAATACATAGAGGCTGAAAACTTTGAAAAAAACACAGGAAATCCAGTGGATTCCCTTTTGGCAGAGAGGAGAGCTTAAGGAATGCAAAGAAAGTGTTATGCATGCAAATTCCTTTGCATATGACTCCTCCAAAAGGAATGGGAAGACAATCTTTAATCCCAAATTAATCTTTTTTTGGTAAGAAAGATCAGCACCATCAGAAAAAAATCATAACTAGGTCCAGATGTTCTGCATCCAGGACTTCTCAGGGATTTACAGGGAGAGGCTAAGTAAGCGCTAGTGAATAGCGTAATCTGACAAAGGAGCAACTATAAACACATCTGTTGTGGTCTTGGTACATTCTGTACAGCCTTTTAAAACCAATAAAAAGTTAGAACCAGATCTCAAATTATGTAGGATATTAAGGCACATTGAGTTTTATACTTGCTTGGCAAATTTGCGGGAACAATTTCAGCACCAGTCCTGCAAAAAAACCCCAATGACTTACTACTCTGCTTGTATTTCTTCAGCACTTTTACGAACAAACCCAAAATATCTAGGGTTCTCAATTTTGCAGAGTGGTTGGAACGAGATGATCTTTAAGGTTCCTCCCAACCCAAACCATTCCGTGGTTGTATGAAATCGCACTCCCGCAGCGCTCTGAAGGGGCACCTATGCTCGGGAGTCAGGGCGCGGCAGGGGCCGGAGGCTGCAGCTGCTGCGCCTTCACTCCCTCCTGGCACAGGGCTACTCTCCTTGTCCCGAGCCAATGCCGCCATCTACTGTCCTCCTGCGCCGGGATTCTCCCCCCCACACGCGCCGCGCATCGAGTACATCCATCCCTGGTGCCTATTGGGCTGCACACTCCGTGACTCAGCTCCCCAAGGACCGCTTGGCACGCCCAGGTCCTTCCCTTCCTTTGCTTTCAGCTGAGGAAGCTAAAGCAAAATTTCTCACAGTTACTGTAACCTGATGGCATCTGCCATTGAGTCGCAAGCCACTTTAATGCTCCCAGCCCCAAGCTGCTTCCAGTGTGATATTCCAGAACCTCTGTGCTGATGAAACACCTCCATCAAAACAAATATTGTCACCAGCTGCTCCCCCTTCCTTTTGTCAAGGTCATTAATAGCGAGATAGATACAGTTTCTTAAAAGCTTCCCCAGTTACCTCTCTCCTGCCTGATGCGTTTCTGACACATCCTTAACATCGGATTGTTTTTGTATAGGCTGGCTTTAGCCCCTGTCACTTTCAGTGACACACTTTTGCAGTCGGTGGTTCCTGGACCATTCCTCTTTCCAGTGCCCTCTGAGTAGTCTCTGACTTCCCAGCACACCTGGTTAGTTTTGCTCCATCAGACTTCACATCTCCTGCCTAAATACAGGGGACCCCTTGCTCATGAAGAACATCTCCGCATGTTTCCCGATTTTCCGCTGTGATCAGCAGATGAACCTTCATGATACCTGCTTAGAGAATCCTCTCTTCCCAATCAGGCTTCTGCAGAGAGACTCCTAGTGCCTGCAGGAGGTATCTCCCTCTGGCACAACCTAGGAGCCTTCCTCCCTTCCAAGCAACATAGCCGTGCTGGGGCAAATCACCAGGCCCCCTCACCAGAGGGCTGGTTGTTTCTAGCTCCCCATATCTAGTGTCAGAAATGCCCCTTGACAAGCTCACCAGGTGTCAGCTATTCTGTTACAAAGAGACTGTTCCTGGCCTTTGAAGCTGCTGACAGTCAGGTGTCTGAAGACATGGTTGTTATGTTGTGTGTTCAAATCACTAATTTTCCAACACATCTGGGTATCCTCCACCCACCAGGCTTCACAGGCACACTCAGAGTCCTCACTCATGCACGGGGAGCTTGGTTTTAAGGAGATCATCTCTGGAGGTATCTTGGCTTTCCAGCATAGCCGGTAAAAGGTCCCTCTCAACATCTGATTTCTGAAACCCTTTTCTCCCTTTTTCTCATTTCCCCGGAGAGATTTTGTGTCCCTTCAGACTGTGACCTTCACTCAGTATAGTCTGGGAGCATCTTCTCTCCGCTGAGAGGATCTGTTAATCGCCAGCTCTAGCTTGCAAAAATATTGCTGGTGGTGAGATTAGAGCAAAGAGAGAGAGTGCAGAGTGTCTCTGCAGGGGATAAAGCAGGGAAACATGACAGCCACAAACTTGTTGGGAGAGGGAGCAGTGTGCAGTGTTCAAGCTCTTCTCGCTGTGCCGCAGGGTCAGTGTGTGATGCTTGCTAAGCCCCACTTTCCCCACGGGTGCAGTACAGCAACTGTCCCAGTGAGGTGAGAACCAGACTCACACGGAACTTAAAAATCAATTAAATATTTATGAGGAATATTACATTCAGAAGAGAGACTGGCTGGCTAATATTATTCATCCCTTCTGGATTCTGATGTTTAATTAATGCTTGCAAAGTGCTTTGAGAAGCTTGGATGAAAGCGATACAAACACGTCATCACACACTGTGACCCTTGGTCCCAGAGGTACCTGTTTGCCACACAGCTGGAACAGCTCCAAGAGATGAATTCCCACTTTGTGATGAGAGTGGGTCCATGTGGGGGCTAAGCCTGAAGCTTTATCACCTCAGACTCACAGCCTTACTTCTCCTTGTAACTCTGCAGCAAGTTCAAGTGCATTTTGCAAGCTTTACCCCTTTGGGGAATGCTATTTCTGGTAGATATTTGCAGTGACATAAACCAACTGTTTAAAAACAAGTCAGTGTTTTTGCATTACAGTATGCTGGGGAGACAAAATGCCAAACAGAATCTGCGCAAACTGAAGCACCAGCTCAATGCCCCAAGGCCCCAAGCACTGAGATGCCAAGGCCTTACCATCCCAACCTGAGTTTTTACAACTCTTTTTTTCCCAGGACAGCCTCTCTCTGGCAGCTGGGGACCAGAAAGGATATTTCTCTTTGACGCATGTGAGAGAGTTTTGAAGATGCTGATGTGATACGTCAGGTAGTCACGGGACTTTTACAGGCTCTGGATGCTGGCAAAGTGAGTGCCCATCCCATCCCATCCTGTCCCATCCCATCCCATAGCCTGTATCCCACACTGGGAAGTTCCTGTTTCATGTGGGTGTCTCTTTCTCTGAGATGGGACATCATCTTTCTCCAGTGTCACAACCAACGGATCAGCTCAAGCACTCGAGGCCTAATCACTGCTGTTTTTTCCACACCTGGTGTCGCATTGTGAACCTCAGTGCTGTGAATGGCTGAACCTGCTCCCCCTGAAACCTGACTGCATCTCACACCCCCATCCTCCATTCAAAGGGGAAAAGTCACTGCCAGGAGAAGAGTGGGTGGCACAGAGATGAAATCTCAGCCATGGCTGGGGCTCAGTGGGTTTCCGCTGTCTTGGCTGAGGCTGGGATTCAGAGAGAGAGAGAGAGACCAAATGTGGGTGGGAAACCACAAAAGCCCCCTCCTCCACCCTGCAGAGAAGGGAAACAGCTGAGATTCAGTAGCAATACAGGTTACCTAAGAGTAACCTTGTATTGGGTTTTCAGGGCAAAGTTTTGGTAGTGGAGGGGCTGCATAGGTGGCTTCTGTGAGACGTGAACAGGAGCTGGCCTCATGTCAGTCAGAGCCATGTCCAGACAGCCCCAAATAGACCCACCACAGACCAAGGCTGAGGTCATCAGTGATGCTGGTGGCACCTCTGTGGTAGCATATTTAAGAAAAGGTAAAAACCAGTGTGCTGCAGCTGTGAAGCACAGGAAGGAGAATATGTGGGAGAAACAGCCCTGCAGACGCCAAGGTCAGGCAAGAAGGAGAGGGAGGAAATGCTCCAGGTGCTGGAGTAGAGATTCCCCTGCAGCCCCTGGAAAAGACCCTGGCGAGGTAGGCTGACCCCCTGCAGCCCATGGAGGTCCACATTGGAGCACAGATCCACTTGCAGCCCCTGGGGAGTCTGCACTGAAGTAGGTTTTCTGGCAGGAGCTGTGGCCCATGGAGGACCCACACTGGAGCAGTCTGTTCCTGAAGGACAGCAGCCCAGGCAGAGGACCCACACTGGAGCAGTTAGAATCATCAAATCATAAAACATCCCAGGTTGGACAGGACCTTGAAAGATCATCTGGTCAGCCTTTTATAGGAAAGGGTTCCCAATCACACCTTGAAAGCCTCCAGCGATGGCAACTCTGCCACAACCCTCCAGAGGTTGTTCCAATGAATTATTGTTTTCACTGTAAAAAATGTCTTTTTAATATCAAGATGAACATGAGGAACTGCAGTCCATGGAAAGGATCCTCATCAGGGCACTTCTTGAAGGACCCCACAGTGGAGCAGGTGAATAGCATGGACAGGAAGGAGGAGCAGAGATGAAGTGCTATGAACTGATCACAACTCCCATGCCCTGTTCTCCTGTGACACTTCGAGGGAGGAAGAAGGGACAGAAGAGTCAGGTGTGAAATTGAGCCTGGGGAGAAAAGGGGAAGGTTTTTTCAGTTTTGTTTTCATTTATCACTATCCTACTCTGTTTTTAATTGGCCACAAATTAAACTAGTCTTTCACCAAGTCAAATCTGTTTTGCCCATGACAGTAGCTGGTGAAAGATCTCCCTGCCCTTATTCTGACCCAAGAGAGTTTTTTCATATCTTCTCCCCCTGCCTTCCTGAGGAAGGGAAGTGAGAGAGCAGCTGGATGGGCTGCTGGCACACAGCCAAGGTAAAGCCACCGCTGCTACAACGAAAATATCCCAACATCTTACCCCAAATCTCAGACATACTCCACAGACAGGTGCCCCCAACATATTGTCACGGATCCTCTCCTCCTCTGTTCCCATCCCTGTGCAACCTCTGGGGTCAGCTCCTCGGAGGTGCCTCCTCTAAGTGGTGATGCAGGAGACAGGCTGTGAACTGGAGCTCAGCCTGGCCTTACAGAGAATCGGTGGTGCAGGCTGGGGCCGGATCTGCTCAGCTGACATGTCAGTGTATGAGATTTCTTTGTCAGTGGAGCAGAACCAGTTTCCAATCAGTTTCCAACTTTGTTTTTAAGTTTCGGCCCCGTCATGGCCTCCCATCTGCTGCCATATGGCCAATAGGCTCTCTCTGTTTTGCACACTCATTCTCCCCACCACTGCCATACATCATCTTCCGTTATGGTCTTCATTTCTGTTCACACCCAGTTGAAATCACATGCATTTGGAAAATCATCATCTACTTAGAGAAGCCAGCGGATGTCAGCAGAACTTGGACTGGCAGCAAGACCTTGCTGACGCTCCGGCTGGAGAGGAGGAGACATCAAGGCCAACATCTGTTGAGCTGTTTGCTGAACATTAACTTCGTTCTTCTTTTGTTTCAGCTGTAGCTGGGTAAGATCAACTACGGCAGGTGACAAACACAAGGAGACAGAAACGCAGAAGCAAAGAGAAGAGAGGTAAGGAAACTATCTTTCACTGAGAAAAGAGGCTAATCTGTTTTCAGGGGTTTTTTAATGTTGTGAACTTTACTTTTTCACACAAATTGCTGTTTTGGTACAGATGGGCTGGTTTTGCCCCACTCAAAGGTCTGCTGCAAAACCACCTTAAGCTTTTGACTTGATAATACTTCTGGCTGTGCAAATTCTCCGAGGCCCTTCAGTTTTAACTAAAAATTGTTTGTCTCCCCACATTTTTCCCTGAAGGAGGGAAAACGAAGGGGAACTACAAAAAGCTCAGCCTGCCTCGGAGCCTGGGGATCTCATGGATCCTTTAAACCCATGTATAGGGAAATATGTTCTATATGAGGACCTATCACTGGTGACTGTATGTCCCCAAGGGCTGGTAATGCACTGGGGAGCAGCCCTCTACCAGCTGCCACTTGCTATCGCCTTCTTTGTGCACCCTCCAGGAAGGGGAACTTTATTCTAAAAAAAGCCTGGAAAAATAAGAAAATGACAGTTTCCAGCTAAGTAGGGATGTCTACTTGCATCTGTACGTGCTGAGACTGGAGGGGTCTGTTCTGCTTAATCCAGGCTGACTGGCTCACTGCCTGACACTGGCTGCCGATGCAGCCTGATCCACTAGCTCAGGGCTGAGTGAGCAGGATTTCTTGGAGAAAGAGGGATCCTTTCAATTTAAGGACAAGAGAAAAAAGACTTGCCTTCTCCTTCCGTGGGCTGCTGCACTGTTGAAAACAGGAGTTTCACATCTGGTTGAATTTTTCAACTTTCAGGCGGCGTATCCTTCATCAGCCATCTCAGATATTCCTCCACATGGTGCATTACAGTTGAGTTCAGGTTATTACTTAGTGTTCGCCACCATAAACCAAACAGTCCCTGGTGCGCATTGGAATCTTAGAATTACAGAATGGTTTGAGTTGGAAGGGACCTTTACAGAACATCTAGTTCCAAAGTTCCAATTATCCCCCTGTTACAGGCAGGGACAATTTCCACTTGATCAGGTCTCTCAAAGCCCTGTCCAACCTGGCCTTCAACTCCTGCAGGGATAGAGCAGCCACAACTTCTCCAGGCAACCTGTTCCAGTGCCTTACCACCCTCTGAGTAAAGAATTTCTTCTTAATACTTCATCTAAACCTACACTCTTTTAGTTTAAAATTGTTCCCCTTTCTCCTATCACTATCTGTCCATGTAAAAAGTCACTCTCCATCTTTTTTATAAGATGCCTGTAAGTATTGAAAAGGCTGCAGCGAGGTCTCCCTCACTTTTCCTTTATTCTCCCCCGTGTTTCACCAACATGGCTGCCAAAGCTGCGTGCACTGCGGCAGGGATTGCCTCATCTGAACTAAATCCATCCCATCCCCACTCAGGGATCTTGAGCACCAAGGGGCAGTGTCCATCTGATCTCCCACAGCCTCATGCAAGGACCCTGTAAAAATTAAGGAGGGGTGAAACCTGAACATCTTCCTAAGCACATACATGGCTTGGAAGGGGGATGGAGGATCGGATTTCGGAGGACACCACAGTGCCTTGGCTACTCACAGCCTCCAGTGGCTTTAGAAAGGCAGGTCTTGGCTTCCCCCTTCTTAAGCCATCAGAGGGGTTAGAGGCTGTAGGGAGCAGCCTGGGCTGCGGAGATGGAGACATTTCTCATGGCCTCCACGTGGTACCAGGCACATGGCCGGGTCAGGAGGACTTTATGGCTGAACGGAGCTCACTGCTGACACAGTGGCCTCAACACCCTGCCTTGTCCTGACAGGGAGACCTCTCTTTAGGAAGATCAGCTACTTTCACCTCTGTGATCCCATGGACACTGCACCGCCACCTCCCTCTCACAGCAGCTCCAACTGGAGGATGGCAGCTGCCCTTGGATGAGCAGCCAGAGGCGCGCAGGGGGAAAGGCAGGCAGAATTGGACAGTCTGGGGGGACAGTGAGGACTGTGAAATGTCCTTCACCGCTATCATCACTCTGCTCTCTGCTGGCTATTTTTGTTGCATTTGGTCTTTTATCTTGCCTACTACTCACCTGATGTTTCCTTTAATGATAATAAGTAATTTCAAAGAAATTACTACTCAAAGAGCCAGATCACCTTTGCTTTAGATATTTAAACTGAGAAAAAGAGAGGTGAAGCCCTTTAACCCAGAGCCAAGCCCAACTGTTGTGCAGGGACAAGAGGCAGCTGTGTCCCTCAGCCCTCGCCTGGCAGCCACCGCAAGGGGAAATGCCACAGCGGAAGCTGAGGTGTGGAGCCCTGGTGTGGAGGCCCCCCTACCCCAGCAGAGCGAGCTGCTGCCAGATCAAAAGCACAGCCACAGTCAAGAGTGAGAGAAGAAAACAAAACCACACTGCATGAAAGAGGCACAGGAACACCGAGAGGAGATAATCTTCTCTCCATCAGGAGTGGTTGCTGAGCTTTTTCTTTGTTGGTTTTTGTTTTTTTTTAATTTAAGTTTCCTCCTGTGTCATGCCAGTGCCAGCCTGGGGGGGGGTGGTGGTCTCTGCAGCCATCACCCACCGTGGCTCGATGCTGGAAGGAGCAAGGGGCTGCCAGCCCTGCTCCCAAACAGATGTTCTCCAGGCCTGACTTTGTCTTGCAGGCATCATTCCCCACAGCAAGACTACTCACTACCTCAGCTCTCCTTTTCCTATCCCTCAGAGAGGCAGGGAACATTAAAATAAGTCAAGAAGGAAATTAAACCAGTTTAATAAGAGGGAGAAGTTAAAATGAAATGGAAATCAATGTTCACTTGGGAGGGAGCCCTGCTCCTCCGTTGCTAGATGTGCTAATAAATCAAGTATGCCTGGACTGTTTCTGGCACAGAGGCCAGCTGGCATGAGATGGTCTGGGCTATTAAACTCACTTAACCTCCAAAATGAACTGGCCACATGCCAGCCACCTAATGGGAGAGGTCCCTGGCCCATGCTAACACCAAAATGCATCCCAGGAGTTGCTCGGGAGAGCGAGAGTTGTCCTGGGCCAAAAATGTGTCAGGAAATGTACTGGCAGTTTAACAGGACTGATGAGTATGTTCCAGTGCCTGGGGACATTCTGTGACACCACAATTTATGAGCACCACCATAAGATACAGCTGGGCTGCCTGTAAGGAGGCTGTGGGTCTGCTACAGGCATCCGCTAATGAGAGCAGCTTGCTCAGTTAACACAGCAGAGCCTCACTCGCCCAGATCTGTAAGCTGCAGAGTAGCACTGCCTGTGATCTGGCCTGGAGGGATACAGAAGGAGATAGAAAGACAGGGGGGAAATAGGAAGTGGCACGCATGAGAAGTAGAAATAAACAGGGAAAGAGGGAAAGTGTGTTAAAGAAATCCTAGCTGAAGGCTACCCATTTTCCCCACTGACTTGTAACATGTAGGTGGTAACATCGCACTGTAGACATCTGCCACGGAAATACAAAGATTAGTGCGAATAAAGCAGGACTGCAGAAGTTGTGAAACCACGAGAAGAAACAGAAGAACAAAGATGCGTCAATCTGCATCTATCAAGATGCGCAAGGTCAGCAGTTCACCAGTCCCACGGTGCCCTGGTTGCGTGGTTTTTCTCAAAAACCAGGTTGGAAAGAAGGCAAAGAACAAGCTGAAGCCATACGACAAGAAAATAGAGATTCCCAGTCAAAACCAAATGATGGGGTTTGACTTAGCAATTTCATTAAGTTTTACCTGTTCCATTACCTTCAGCTTTTGTATAAAGTTTAATGACTTAAAATATTTGAAACCAAACACTGATCCTTTTAATTTGTAGGTATCACTTTAGAGTGGGGGCTGACTTTTCCTGCTCATTCCAGAGGAACAGGTGATGTGAGTTTTCACAGCGGAGACAAGGTTTCTTCTGGCATCTCAGGAATGGATCTTACTCAAGGCCCTGTACCAATTCTCAGTTATCGAGTGAGATGCATACATATGCCTTGTTAGAGCCCCTTTCTTTATTCTGTAGCTTAGCCCAGCAAACTGCTTCATCACTGCTTCTGCACCTTATTAGGAATGACCTCCAATCATATGCACTGGCTCCTTTGTTTTACTATTTTTGCAAAAAACAGCTCATGCAAATATTCCCTGGGCTTTTTGTTTTGCATGAGACAAGGCACAAATCTCCTCTGACTGTGCCTTTTTGCCATCCATTTATCTTCTGATGGTGCACATCGCTGCTGTCTTGCTCTTGCACCTGTATCTTTCATATGTGCATGTGTGAACATCTGTCTAGATGTCAGACTGTCAGTCACACTGACCTGATCTCCATGTAAATGTAATGCTGATGTTTTCATCTATGCTTTGATAGTTTCACGTGCTCTGATCATTTAAATTAATTTCAGTAATGAATTATCCTCTAATAGAATATATTATACTGAATATTGCACATCATACATATAAACACTGAATAAAATTATCCATGCATTTCTTTGAGTTCAATCCCATTATAACTCCAGCCTTCAGTCTGTCATGCTCTTGGCATGGGGAGTGCCTGCTTTCAGAGAAGAGAGGTCACCTCACTGGCTTGCTCACTCCCCAGAGCAGTTAACCTGCTCAGATTCCTTTTTGTGATATATGCCTTGGTTGGAGAGCTCAGAAGTCTCCTTGCACCAGCAGCCATGGTCCCCTTCACCTTGTCAGCCTACCCAGCTGCAGCTCGTACCAGCACTTGGTCTCTGCTGCAGTCAGATATTGCATCTAATTTGCTAACTCACCTTAACATGATGATTAGCTCCCAGTTCCCACTTCAGGTTTTGTTACCATCAATGCAACTTATTCTTTCGGACCTCATTCCTCCCTTCTCTCCACACTTTTTGTTGAATAGTCCATTGAAGAATCCAAGCAGGTCTTTCCCACATCAGACTTGCCGGTTATTGAGATTTCTAAGGTAAGGAATAAGTAGAAAAAAAGAAAAAGAATTGAAGAAAAACATTAATAACAGCCTAAAGATAGCTGTAATAATAGAATCACAAAATCACACAGAAGTATTTAGATGGCAAGGGACATGAGGAGGTCTCCAGTCCAATCTCCTGCTCAGAGCTGAGTTGACTCTAAAACTACAATATGTTGCTTGGGGCCTTGACAAGGAAACTTCTGAACATCTCTGAGGGTGGAGATTTCCTAGAATCCCTTGGCACCTATTCCATTGCTGAACCACCTTCCATGGGAAGAAAGTTTTCCTTATATCTGGTCAGCATTTCCCTGCTGCAACCTATGGCTGCTGTCTTCTGTTCCTCTCCTACGCACATCCAAGAAGCATGTGGCTCATTCTTCTAAGTAATATCCTTTAGATAACAGGAGATTGAAATTACATCCCACCCTGGCTCCCTTCTCCCTACCAAGCCCAGCTTTCAATCTCTCCCTGTATGTCATGTGCTCCAACCTCTTCACCATCCCACTAGCCCTTCATTGGACTCTATACAGTTTGTTGGTATCCTTCTTGTATTGGGGACTCAAAACTGGAGCCTGTATCCTAGATGAGACCTCAGGTGTGCCAAATAGAGGGAAATAATTGCTTTACTCTACTTCCAGCAGAGTTGGCTGTGCTCTTGCTAATGCAGCCCCGTATGTGTTTAGCTTTAATCTCTGCAAGAGTGATGATAACCCACCATAGAGAAGTAAAAAAGCACAGAACTCTTGGCAATATAAACAGCTGCAGCCTGATGAATGCCAGAAACCTAGGGATGAATAAAATGAAATGTTTATAACCAAACTCTAGGGGCACGCTGCAGATGGATTCTTTGCTGAAACACAGGGCTCTGCTGACTTTACCAAAGAACCTCCACTTTGCTGCACTGAAGGATAGTGGGAGCAGACTAGAAACATGGGTCCCATCCACTGAGGTCTGAAAATCAACCATGATTTACAGAGCATTTGGGTCTTGCAGGGTAACCTCCCTTGGCAGTGACAGCATTTCCAGCCCCGCAGTCCACAGCCGGAAGAAACGTTCCCACAGCGATGGAGTCATGCAGCACAGGGGTGAACTGCGTGCTTGCTGTCTTCCTGGCTCTGCATCTGGGTGAGTCCTTGGCTCAGCAACCTCTCATGGTTCTTACAGTCTTTTCACAAGCCTCACAACATTTGGGGTGTTTCTAGGTTCCTCCCAATTTGCCATATAACACACCTCACACAGTTTAGCTTTGGGACTCAGGTTGTTCCCAGCCCATCTGTTGAGCCTGCCAGCCAAAACTAGGGGGCATCACCAGGTTCAAGATGCAGGAGTGGGGTTCCTATAAGAACCAGGGTACACACTGAGTACTGAATGGAAAACACTACCCTCCAACTGTCTGGGCAAAAACATGTTTCTCACATGTAATCCTACCAGCTTGTTTAATTTTACTGCTGATGTTATAATGTTTGATGGACTTTTTGGTGCTTATTTTCCTGGAAAGGAAGGACACTGAACAAGGCCAAGCCTGCATTTCTCAGATACTCAGCTTTGATTCCTCTGGTTGCAGAGGAAAGATTGGAAATCTCTTCTGCACCCTAGAACCAAATGAAAAGCAAAAGATACCAACTCTTGTTAAATAGCATTTCTAATTTCACAGTTTAAGACAAAATCAGAAGCTTCTGTAGTCCAATGTGCAATTATCAAAACTCTGTATTGTTGCAGTTTACCTCTTGGAAGACTGTAACTTTTGGAAAACCATACATTAAACTCATGTAAACTTTTTATTTTACATTTTCGTGGCTCCCTAGTACTAGGGTCACCTGGAGGATCTGCAGGTTAAGCATCTCTGAGAGCTTACCAGCAGTGAGGCAGGAGACCACAACCCCTTATCCCCAGTCTTACCTCTGGAAAGTCCATCTCCTTCTTATGGTCTCCTGCAGAAACCCTCTTTACAGTGAAGGAAAGGAAGCAATTCTCCCAAGAAACAACTCCTAATGTTTCTTCGACCTTATATGTCCTATTTCTTCTACTGTCACATAGGCCTCACAGAAATCCGACATTAGGCCAGCCTTCGTTGTTTCTTTTTTACTTTATCACTTAATTTTCCTCAGTTTTCAGTCTTTTTCCACGCAAAAAAAATGAAAGAAGGGGTGAGCAAATTTGTCAGTGCTGTGTCAAGTGTTGACTGGGGAAGAGGAGGACTGACATATGCTGTGAAGGAGGGCTGACATATGCTGTCCTGCCTTTGCTACCAGCAGAACAACTAAGTCTTGTCCAGAGGAAAAAGGTTGTCTCAGTAAAACTGTTGACATTTCAAAATCGTGAATGATGGTCAGTCCACCACAACTACTGGCATTTTCCCTTTTTCTGAATATATGTGAAAGAGAATAGCCGTTAGCCAGGTAAAGAGCCTAGAGTGGAGGGGAGGGAAGCTATGGAGCTGAAAACAAAAGAGATTAATTGATTGATCGATTGATGAGATAAAGGAGTAAAAAGTTCAGAAATTGAGGATAATCTTCCCAGTGTCTGTGAAAGGGAGAAGAAATATCTACTATATCTTTCTGGAGGGATGGGAAGTGTTCAGTGAGACACCTTTCAGAAAGTGAATGTATGCCTGTTTTTGGTGGGTATTGACTTTCAGGTCTGATCTCCAGTATGGCTCAGCAAACTGAACAACAGATTGGGATCGCAGGACAGGAGGTGACCCTGCCCTGCAGAGGCATTCCTTCTGACTCCAGCTTATCCCCTCACACAGTTGTGACCTGGATGTACTCTGATACTGTTATATGGCGTATGGAAAATAATAACCATTGGAGAAGTAAGGCTTCCAATTCATCACCCCGTTTTCCCAGACATGGCTGAGAAACCTCTTCCCTCCTAACCAAGCCTATTTTTTAAAAGAACCAGGTGCCGTTAGTGATCAATTTCAAGTCACGAGCACAAATAAAGAGCTGAAGGTGCGGAACCTTGTGCTCTCCAATGCTGGCATTTACACCTGTAAATATGGCTCTTACAAAGCCCGTACCTCACTGCATGTCTTCAAGTGTGAGTAATTAGAGGGCTTTTATCCACAAGGAGGGGAGGGGGCCATAGAGCTCAGGGAAAAACCTCTGTGGGGATTCTTTATCCAGCTTCTATTTCTTCTGGCTTGGGCTATCATAGTTCATTTATCTTCCATCTCCAGGGTGCAAAGATTTCATATTCTCTTTGCTGTGACACTTGTGTCCCTCTCTCACAAGAAGAGGAGTTGTCTTACTGGCTGAGCTTTTTTCTTTTTACAGTGACAGTATCTTTGGATGGGCACTTTCTGCAAAATGAAGTCCCTGAGCTGACTTTAATGCACAATTCACCTGATCCTAAACCTGCTCTCAGCATCACATTGTTTAACAGTAACAATAACATAGTAACACCAGAAAGAGAAAACAAATCCCCTCAAAAACACATATTGAATTTGAAGAAACTGGAAGCTACGGACAGCGGGACCTGGGTGTGTAATGTCCATTCAGACTCTTCGCTGATTAATCAGAACATCTCCTTTGTTGTGAAGGTATTAGGTATGTGACAACAAAAATGCAACTTGCACAGGCTTGGGAACCAGTGTTCCCTCCAGCTCATGAGCTGAGTTTTTACTTTCCAGCATCCCAAGTGCTGGTGCTCCAGTGTTGATTTCCCAGGGCTTCCAACAATGCAGCTTAGGGATCACTTTACTGCCTGAGCTATGTTCCACACTTGTGCCCATTTTCCTCTCCAGGCACAGTGAGGAGGAGGTTCTCCTCTCCTTGAGATCTCTTCTTCTTAGTACTGGCGTGTTTGGGAGCTTTAGCTCTTTCTACCGTCTTATTCTCAGACACTAACTGTTTAAGCTTCCTGGGGGATGTTGTGGCTTTTCTCCAAGTCCTCTTTCAACTGAGCACAGCATGCCTCTCTCTAGATCAAAGGTAAACAGGGAGAAGCGTAACCATGGCTTTTCCTGCCTCTGTATTCCTCATCTCCTCTGAATTCAGGTTTTCAGGATCCAGATATGGAAAGAAAGTATGCAACTGCTGACAGCACTGTCATCTTGTCATGGCATCTGAACTTCCAGAAGATAAAATGGAATAAAGGTTTCACAGGACAAGTGAACTGGAAACAACAGGAAAGTGCAAAAGCTCATGAACTGCTTGATTTCAATGTCACAGCACTAGGAGAGCAGCACGAGACCAGAAAAAGCAGCCACCTTCTATTTGAGATACCTGAAAGAACACCTAAAAGTACCATACAAGTGAAACTCCCCAAAGTCCATTTCAACCATTCTGGGCAGTACCAGTGCCAGTTGGCATACAAAGGAAGACACGTGCAGAGCAACATAGAGCTGGTTGTGATGAAAGGTGAGAGGAAAGGAAGTAGGTCAATAGATGAGAAGCTGCAGAAACCTGGAAGCCACAAGAGCACGGGGGGACCCATCTTCCCATTCTCTCACTCACATGTTGTTTTCTTGCCTTTACAGTCTCAGCTAACCCTGTTGGGCCACTCTCCAGAGGGGTCAAGATGACCCTGATCTGTGAGGTCTCTGGTCCACTCCCACCCAAAGCCCACTTGCGCTGGGAACGTGTGAACGGGACTCAGATGGACATCAAGAACTCAAAGCAGCATGAAGTAAAGTTGGAGGTGAACATCAGTGCTGCAGGGCTGTGGAGCTGTCACCTCATAGAAGACAATGACAGAAAGATCAGCCTTCATTACCACGTGGGTATGGAAAATAGCATCACTTCCCTGCCTCAACCCTAAAGCCTTAAAATTCTCTGGTTTTGCCTTTAAATATTTTTCTTCCTCCGCAGAGGAAGCTCCTGTTTGGATTAACTATGTGGTTACTGGAGCAAGTATTGGAGGCAGTGTACTGGTGTTTGCCCTTGTGTGTCTGTGCATCATCAGTGGTATAAGCTGGCAGCGGAGAAGGGTGAGTGCCCTGGTCCATGTGAAACTTGAAGAGACTACTGTCTCTCCAAACTAGAGGAGTCAGATTTCCTGTCTGGGTATGGGGTAGAACAGATAAAGGGTCAATCCTTAGACTCAAAGCAAATGGTTAGAGGTGGGCAGTCTGCAGATTTCAGATGGCACTTTATTACCACTTAAGAGGAAAGCATGTGAAGCATAAAAATATCCAATTGTTCTTTATCCCTTCTCTCCTGGCAGCAACGGGCAAAAAGGATGGCACAAGCAAGACAATACTTGCTGGAAAACAAGACGTGTCAGTGTCAACAGTAAGTGGCAATGAGGGCACCCAGAATGGGCAAATAGTGTTTTCAAGACAGAGTAGCCTGATGGTTGAGTGAAATTGAGCTTGAGCCTCCTTGGTGAAGCAACACAGCTGCATTTCAGCATTTTCAGTTCTTACTGATGTAAAATCCTACCTAAGATTTATGAGATATGTTTAATGAACTTCCTGTTATATCCCAAACCCATGGCAGCACCGTGCTGGGAAACTTTTGAGCAGAGAGGTTTTGCTTGAATTTTCTTCCTGTTGAGAGATGTTAACGAAAACCAAGCAGGTGCTCCAAAGTCCTTTGATAGGTTCCACAGTGAATCTGGCATCTGGAGGTGGAAAGGACACAACCAAACACAAGGATGAAACACAAATTTTAAAAACCCATGATGTCCATAATGTAATTCCATCTCTGCTAGTGCAGTGCTGGACTGCAGTCGGTGAAAATTGCCAATAACCTTCCAGGAGTAATGAAAGAGAAGAAAGAATCATGGAATACTGTGATTCCTAGCCTTTCCTAAAGGCATTGGGTGATGTGAAATACACCATCATGTCCTGACCCTTTTCATCAGAGCAAGGATTTCTCAGCAGAGAAGGAGCCCTCTTAAAGACCTTCCAGGTCTTTAAGCTTATATGGTATCAGGCATCAGAAGCAGGTGTTGGAAACACTGACAGCCATTCTGTCACTGGAAGAGGAGAGCTAAGGACAGTATAAATGATTGCATGAACAAGTTCAATTAATGTATGGGTACATCACTGGACTTCTGCTTATTTGACACTGGCAAACTGATAGTTTCATCTGATTTTTTTCACTGTCACTGAGAATTCAGTGAAAATGTCTATTGGCAAATACCACATCACACCTGGGATGTACATGTGGTGAAGGGTATAATACGTCAAAGAATTCACCTTGTTTTCACCTACCTTTTATCAAGGTTAAAAAAAATCCCCATAAAAAGAGGACAAAGCCCATAGAGATACATCAAAAACTAGATAAATCTGTGCAGTACAAGTGCTGATACAGTTGTTCTTTAACTCTCTTTGCCAAGTAAGCAGCTCAGTGTAACTGAAACCTAAATCGCAGCCATGTGAATGCTCAAGTAACTGTCTGCATCCTCAGCTACAGAGGCAGGCAGGCATTCTCTGTGCAAAAAAAGTGGGGGGTAGTACTAACATAATAGTTTTCTCTTGCAGCTGGCTAAAAAAGTAATATTGCAGCACTGAAGTCAGAAGGACTGATGAAGCCTCTGCCTGTACCGAAACACCTGGCAGCCCATAGTGCTCCATGAATCCATCTCTCTTTCTCCTGTTTTAATGTAATTCTTTATTCCTTCATCGTTCTCCCAGTCTAATGCCATGAAGGGATGCAATCTGGCTAGAAGCCAATGGACAGGACAAGAAACCTTGAAGGGTTACGACTGATCTACAGTTGTATAATGAGAGACACTGAATAGAAGAGATACATATATACAGATATATAATATGCTTGTATTTTGTTCATGCACTTAATTTGACCTTCTCGTGGAACCAATTTTATGTGCTTCTTTTATCTGCCTGAGCGACAATAAATTACTTTGGGCTTGGGAGTTATTTTTTGCAAGCTGGACTACATTTTTTCTGAGGCACTCTTGTCTGGTTCAAATTCACATTTTTCCTGCTAGGATGTGGAATGCTAATTCTCACTATCTTCCACCTCCCTGGCTGTCACGAGCCTTCCTTAATGCAACAGCTCTCTGCTCTATCTGAAACCTGTCCATACTCGTTTGCCATTCCCGGACAGTCTGAGCCCTACACTATCCCACATATCCATCCCTGAGCTTGTAGCTTTCGCCTCCCCACAAACCAACAAACAAGTGAAAACAGCACAAGCAGCAGGATAATTAAGAATTAGTTTTATTGGGAGGGTGGTTCAGCACACCAGTAGCTTCTGGAAGTCAGAGCCTGAAGAAATTTTGAATATTGATCCGGAAGGTAGGTTTGGAGTGAGGGTGAGAAAGTAATTTCCTAGGAGAACAAACCAGCCTTGGACTGAGTAATCCCACAGAGTACAGAGAACAGATGCTTCTGAGAAAGACACTGGAAATGCCTTCTCACCAAAATGACCCTGTTTTTGTTCAAAGAGATGAGAAGAGGGAGTGAAAAGCCCAGGAAATTTAAGATGGAACTAAAAGCACGTTGCAGAGATGACAGAACATCCTGAAAGAAAAAATGCTGTTCAAATATATACACAGAAGTCTTGTGTTTATAGAAATTCTACTGTCTGCTAGTGGCAGGTCAAAAAGGCCTTGAGGTCCTACAGATGTCACTGGCCACAGTCCAGGTTTGTTCATCTGTGCTGGGCTTATCTGGGGAGAGGCGCAGAGAGGCACTGGGCTATGGGAAGGGTTCCCCGTGGCAAAGACTTCCCCGTAGGATGCTCAGTGCTGGAGGAGGGGTTTTCTCTGTGGCAGTCACGCCAGCATCATGCTGTTACTGACACAGAAGAAGCAGGTGGCAACAACAGCAGAGACAACATCTGTGAGTGGGGGGAAATCTTCGTCCCCACAACCCCATTTCTGCCCTGGAGTGGAGATGCAGCCCCAGACAGCTGTGGCAGCAGGTGTGGGCCAACAGTGGTGTCATGCCGGCTCCTCCACCATCATCTTCACACAAACAGGAGTGATGAAGGCCCACGCTAATGCCATTTTCTTTCTCATAGCTTGTGCTTATGTGCACAAGACTATGTTAATTTTGGAAAAGCTCTGGTCCATATCCTGGTGCATGCAGTTGCTCCTCCTACTGCTGTCCCTCTCGCTGAACTGCCAGCATACCTTAGGAGCCAGTTGCAGCCCATCAATCTGCTAAACAAGGCATCATCATGGCTTAAGGACAGGCCCATTTGGGGAGCTGTATAAGGGAAAATCAGCGCAGTGTCAGTGGTGGTCAATATAATGGTCATGACAAACCGCTTGGCATAGTCCCCTCAACAAAAAACAACCTCTGTTTCTGCAGTCCAGATCCTTCGCCTTAAATAACTGCTCAAGTACCCAAGCCAGCTCTTTTTTTCACTCACACAGGTGTCTGTAGCAAAGGGATTATCCTGTATCATCTGATACCTGGGTGGGACAAATCACACTGGGTGAGCATCCATTGGGAGCTCCTCCAGCACTGCAGCCATCTCCAGCAGTTCAGGTGCTCACTTGGGGTCCTGGCAGCTGAACCAACCATCCCTGTGCCAAAAAACGCCAGCTTTGATCTTTTCAGTCGGAGAATCAGCCTGACAATAAAAGACTAAACTCATGGGGCTTACCTGGCCTCCAGCACAAAGTTCATCAAACCTGGCCTGGCCAGGATGAAACACCTGGGTAGCAGAGAATGCTGGCGCTGGTGGTTCAGAGAGCACAGAGGTGCCTGAGCTGCCTGACAGTGCTGCCCCCAGCTGTAAAAGCCAGGAGGCAGCCTCAGTCCTCCTCTCTTCCAAGGGCTGGAAGAGGCACACTGAGTCCCCACAAGTGACCAAAGGTTGTGTCCCCATTCACAGCTGGGACCCACCTGCAATGAAAGCTCTGTCTCACACCGCCGCCACGGAAGCAGAAGGTCCCTCCATCTGTTTCCAGGTGGCCTGGTTAGTGTGACAGCAGATGGGATGGTGCCTCTGGGATGACCGTAAGCGCACAGCCACATCCACAGATACACAGCTTCCAGTTCTCCCATCTGGATTAGTGCAACAAAAATGACAGGCCTTCCTCAACACTGCACAGTTTCTCAGTAGCTCTCCTGATCTCAACAGTTGTGACCCTGCCCTACTCTACTTGAAATTCACCTGTAAGCACAAACCACTGCAGACTCCAATCTTATAAATCTCCTTTTTTGGCAGCTCTCCTATCTGTGCCTTTTCACATGATGACCTTCTTTGTTCCCTAGATGCACAGACTGCCCTGATTGAGAGAAAAGTCATTCACAGAGTGAGTCCTAGATGGACTTTCTTTTCCATCCGAGTGCAATACTGAAAGCTTCAGTGTGGGCTTCAAGGCAGTACAGAGCTAGAAATTCAAGTCAGATAAGAACAAGCTTGCACAAAATGTGTTGATGTAGATGAGTCTCCAGTTGGAGTGGACTGTGGCTACATCTTGCCCAGGCCAAGGCTTTACAGACTTTCTTCCATGTATCCTGGTCCTCCTTCTCAGGAGACACTGAGGACTTCTCCTTTTACTAGGTGTGACAAGGGTGTATCTACACTATGCAATGGAATAATACCTCTGCATAATGCAAACCACAGTGATAATACAACTCTGCAAAGCAGCAAACACAATGACAGACATATTTTGTCATGTGCCGACAGCTCATCAGAGTAGCCCCGAGATGATGGCAGGACACAGAAAGGCACACATGGCAATACTTACAAAATGACAACAGCAGCAAGAGCTCTGTGTACTGGTGAGGAAACATGACAGAAAGCACGAGTTTGGGAAAAAAATGAGAAATGCTGTTTTTCTCTACCATGTCCATCTTTCTGGTACTATTATTCCCCATGTTTCTGGGCTGGAGAAGGGAAAAAGCACATGCTTCAGCCTTTTGAACACACCTCCAATACACGGTCCTCTGTCAGGACCCACAGACCTGTTTGCTCCAGTGGAGGGAGGGGCTTGGACACAAGGATATAGCACCCTGTCCAGTTCTGCTGATCTAGAAACATGTGGGCTGAAATAACCCTGGCCCACAGCACTACCTCCCCAAGCCCCTCCTGCTTCCCTGTTTATTTCTGCCCTTTGAGTGCAACGTGAGGCAGTGATTTGGTGGATGCTGTCAGCCCGGATCTGCCGAGGCAATCCATGTGACTCATGCTCCCCGCAGGCTCTGCAGCAAAGCACTCGCATCCCTCAGCCTTCAGAGCCAAATGACCCTGTGTGTTTCTCTGTATGTTCCCAAGGTCTACAAGGGAGAAATCTGTGCACTTCAGCCTCTTCTAACTCCTTTTTATTTTGGAGGGGTGCAGAAGGAGAGGGAGAGAACAGTACTCAGCATCCACTTGAAGGGCTTATTAGCCTAATGAAGCTACAGAGAAAGAGTAGCCTCCATCCACCCTTCTCAAAGGTAAGGGTAGAGCTGGAGTACCAGACCCTTCCAGGATGCTCAGCTCTGGACTGGTTCCTTTCTGAGAGTATTCCCAAGTGTGTGTTTACTAGGAGGGAGCCCAGGGTTCATTAGTGCGCTCACCTCTGAGCAACACCTCCAAACCACAGCCTCCGCCTCACACATGTCAGCATCCTTCCCTGGCATCCCCTCTGAAGAAGCCTTTGGCTCTCCTCCTGTTCATTTGCTAGCCAGCTTGGCCAAGTCTTAGAGGTGCTTCCAGATTTGTAGAATTAAAGAACAGCAGAACTAGAAACAGAGGTGGTGACAGAGATTGGCTTGCTGTCAAGGAATCAAAAGGGAAGAAAGGAGAAACCCCAGACCCTCAATGCTTCGGCACCAGCTGGCTCGTGTCAAGGTCCTGTTTCAGACTCCAGTGCTGGGAAGTCCCTCCTCTGAGCTTGTCTGTGTGCTGTGTGGAGATGAGGTTCTGAAGGTGAACAGCAGTAACAGTGATGCTGGCTGTGTGGGGACTACGGCACTGGAGAGGCCAGCACGGCACCTGAAACAATTAGGGGAGCCAGAGAGCATCCCTGGCAGGGGCCAGCTGCATCCAGCATGTCAGCAGTGCTCCTGAAAGGCCAGTCTATTTTTTAATTAAGAAACAATTGTTCTGGTCTTGAGAAACCTCAAACATACCTACAGAAGCTAGAGGAACAGGTGGTAAAATGAAAATTGTAATTCAGTGTTACAAATTTAAAGCAAAGAAATCATTTCAGCTCCTTCCAGACTTTATAGGTTCCCAGATTAATGATTCAAGAGCTCCTAATTATCTTCGTGTATGAGAACAAACAAGTAAGTGTTCAGTAATTTGAGAAAGGAGCATAATTTAATTCTGAAATGACATTTTTACATCCTTTACAGGCTGGAATTCTGCTGGAATACAGACTGCACTGAGCTATCAGTGATGCCACACGGGCAGGAGGGATGAAAAAAGGGTCAGTAACACTCAGAAGAGAAGAACACACAAAGCATTACAACAGGTGGGTAGTGGGGTCGGGGGATGCAAGAGGATATATACACCTCTGTAAAATGGCATGCATCATAACAATCATATATTTGATAAGCCTACCCTGGTAATTCCTTTTCTCAAGGAAAATATCATACACAAACATTTCTGTATGTGACAGAGGCTAAAAAATATCTTTTAGAAGGTGTCCAGCTGTGTAAGGAAAAACATTCAGTGGTAAGCAGGCATCCACAAGTTTGAATCCTAGATTTTACATTGCAAGCTCTTAATATTTGCGTGTAGCTCATGACCAGCGCTAGTCATCTGTCCCCTAATGTGAGCTATTATCAGTTGCCCATTATGCAGATGAAATATCCGAGAAATTTCACTAAATCTTTCCGTACAGTGCTAGAAATAGAACCTAGAGGTTTGGATATGACAAATCTACATTGCAGTCACTGTCACTGAAGCAAAATGGTAACATATCTGCTTGGCTGGAGTCTTTTTAGCCATTAGCCACACCCTGCCCAGAGAGCCAGAAAAGATGCCAGGAAACCTGCTTGCAAGCACGCTAGTTGTAGCCTCACAGGAGGCTGTATAAGCCGTGTTGGGGCTCTGAGGATGGATTTAATTGCATCCATGATCTGTGAGAAACATATGAAACCTCCCATGGTCACTATCAAAGTCCTGAGTAAGAGCTGCAAACCATCAAAACCCCATGAAGTGCATTTGGCTGCCTCAATGCTTCTGGTTTTAGGATTCTGCTGTTTCTTGGTTAATGAGCCCTGTTCCTTTAAGAATCCAAGGCACCTCTGGGAAGAGCATTTCTCTGGACCTGCAGAGCTTCTGTCCAGAAATAACTGATCCTTATGCAATGAACTTTTCCAGAAAACATTTCATACCCTGACACTCTAACAGTGGTGTTTCTTCAGGCCTGGATGTCTTAGACTATTTTAGTGAGCTACGGAGACTTCAGACAGCAGATCACTGGTCGGAGTACAGACTGACTCTGGGGGAATTAAAAATCGCTCCCACTCTGTGACTCCTTCTGAGAGACGAGTCGGTGGGGGTGTCTCATTTTCTACCCTAGACTTCCTAGATACACAGGCAACCCTGCACCACGGGGCTTCAGGACTTCCAGATCATCATCCACATTCCACATCAGTGCTCCTTTGCATGTGCATTGTCAATATGCAGCACATCCACAGTTGCAACCCATCTCTTATGAAAACCAGTAAAACCAGGTGTCTGGAAATCCTAGGCAAATAAAGGGAGTCTTTGAAATCCATTTAGATGAGATGGATGGATGGACAAGCATCTGCTTAGGAGTGTGACAGCCCTGGGGTAAAAGCTCTTCTTCCCACAGAGTTCGTTCCACTTCACAGTAAATCTTCAATTTTGTGCTTTCATTCAAACTAATAACCCAGACACATTTCCAAACACAAGAAGCCCCCTTGAGATACGAGGATCTGTCCCCATGCAGCTCCGCTCACCAATCTCTGCCAGGTGTAGCCCAGTCATCCAGCTGCAGGATGTCCCTACTTGAGCAGAGCCGAGGCAGGCAGACAGTGCAGAAAGTGCTAGAAGCTTGGTTTGCTGAGAACAAGAGGATTTATTCACCCACGCAGGCAGGCTAACAACTTACGCTAAAGAGACTCAACTTCTGAATCAGAAGAGGATGTAATGTGGAAGTTATCACATTAAGCAATTCACACAAATGACACAATTGGAGCTGCAAAATGTTTACATTTCTGGATATAGACCTTCTTACTTCAAGGCATAAACCTCCCACAAATTATATGGGTTGAAAAGCAGTGACAGAGGACTGTCTCATCTCACATCTCTGGTTTCTGCTGTAGGTAGACTGCCCACTGAGCTGAACCACCTTGCGGCCATTCCGCTGTGGGAGTCCCGCATGTCAAAGAATAGCCAGAGTATGGCAGCATCATCATCACCCACCTTCTTCAAAAATATCTCTTATCACCTACCTGACACAAAGCCAGATCTATTCTAGTGGTTCCTTGTTCTACTCAGTCTCTAAAAGAGGCCCCAGTAACAACAGCTACTGCAATGCAAATTTTTTTTACACCTCTGGAACTGCCTTTGTTGCTGTCCCTGGGCCTGAGAACCAGCAGTACCTCCAGCTTTCTTACTCAGGATTCTCTCCCTCTACAAACCTCAGACGGAATTCCTTGGTATCCAAGGAACTTGGGATCACCTCGGTCAATACTGAGAATGATATATGAAATCTGCCCTGTCAGAGGGGGTATAAAACTGAGCAGACCCTGGATCTGTAGGTCCACTTTAGCAAACAGGGTATGGAAGAGCAGCAGATTAGAGGAAGACATCTGATGATGAGGACTTTGTGGCCATACTGTAAATGCCTGGGGACTTACTTCAGACTAACCCAAAGCAAAGCTGAATTCTCATAGTCCTCAGCGCACATTTGCTGCACACCTTGCAGGTCCTTTCACCTAAATTGTTCAGGTTCTCTTGATCCAAACTGAGGTGCTAATGCAGCTGCACCCTGACTGTCCAGAAACATGGACTCCTATACCAATTCTGATGCAGGAAAGGAGCACAGAGATTTTGGCATATATCAGGTCCTAAAATGAATGAAGACAGGGAGGGTGTTGGTGCCTTCGCTTCAATAGCAAGACAGTAACAGGTAAATGAGATGTCTGTTGCCTTGTGAAGACGTTCTAGCCAGGATTGACCTCGCTGAGGTGACACAGCTGGAGGGGGAGATTTACTCCTCTGGCATGACCAATCCATTCATCTGAGCACTACTCCTGCTCTATCTCCCTCCCTTTTTCCCTCTTTGTGGGACTACACTGCTAGTTGGTGGTGGAAGAGGCCACCACAGCAGATGGGCAAACTGAGGCACCAGGGCGCCCTGCCCTCCAAGCACCCCTCGCAGGCACCTCTGTGGGCAGCAACTCTTTGCCTTTCCCCCCATCCTCCCGACATCTATTACGGCCTGGGTGTCTCCTCATAACCCTCTTTGGGAACGGGAACCCAGCAGCTCCTTGTCCTGCAAGTGGCATTGCGGTGGCGGCCCGTCTCGCCCCGTGGGGCAGGAGGACTGCGCGCAAGGGGCAGCCGCTGTGGCTGGGCCATGATCAAGACCGGCTCCGGGAGCACAGTCGGGCACAGCCTGCCCCGTCACCCCCGCCCGTGGGGAGTCGCGGAGGGGCCGGGGCCGGGGCGGGGGCCGGGGCCGGGGCGGCGGCTCCGGCTCCCGCGCCCGTCCGCCCGTCCCGCCCCCTGGCTGCTCGGCCCGGCGGTGCTCCCGCCGCCGTCCCCCGCCGGCACTCCCCGCCCCTCGCCCCTCGCCGAGCCCCGCCCGGCGGTGGCCGGAGCGCGGGGCCGGGGCGGCTGCCTGCGGCGGCCGGTGCTGCGGCGGCCGGGGCCGGGGGCCGGCAGAGCGGGGCAGAGGCGCGCACAGCCGCGCGGGGCGCCCGTCGCCATGGCAGCGCTTGCTCCGGCGAGAGGTAAGATGGGTCCCCCCGGCCCCCGCCGCCGCCGCCGCGATCGGCCCCCGCTCCGCCGCCGGCGGCCCCCGCTCCGCCGAGCGCAGGGCGGCGCCGCCGCCGGCGGGCACGGCCGCGCCCCGGGGCGCCCCGCGGGCTCCGCGGCCCCCGCCCCGCACAGCCCAGCCCAGCCCCGGCTGCACGGCTCCGCCGCCGCCGCTCGGACCCCCCGCCGTGCCCGGGCTGCCGAGTGGGGGGCGGAGGGAAGGGGCGGCGGGGCAGCAGCGCACCGCGGCCCGGCCGCCGCATCCCCCGGCACCCCCGGCTTTCTCCGCGCTTCTTTGCAATCATTCTGGGTCATCTTGCCCTCCGAGCCCCCCTCCCTCGCCTGCCCCTGCATCACCATCCCTGGGAGTGTGTGCCCCGCAGGTGGGATGGGCGGTGGGGTGAAGCCGGGGAGCAGGGCCAGGTGAGGACGGGTTTCCCCGACCTGGGCTCTCCTGTCTCCGGGAGGGGGAGGACCACAGCCTGTAGCAGAATTGGGCCCCAAAGCCAGCAGAAGCAGGAGGGTTTCAGCCTCAGAGGGAACAGTGTGGGCCACCAGAACAAGCCGAGTGGGAAGGGCAGCAGAAGGAGATGCTGCAAGGAAATTCGTTCCCCTGGTATTATTGGGGCCGGGTAGCTCCATAAGTGTCTCCAGAGGCCACAGGCCTAACTGCAAGAGTGGTGGTGCTGGGGGGGAAAAGATGAAACAGGGCAGAATGGGTCATCTCCAAGCCAGTCATGGCAAACTGCTCCAGGGAGGAAAGGAGGAAATGCCTCAGGTGGTTACAGAGAGGGTGAGAAAATAGGGAGAAACAGAAGGAAAGGGAGGGGTGGGAACTGAGCCACTATCTCAGACTGGGGGAGCACAGAGCCATCCACACAGAGATTAAGTTTACATCTGCTCCGGTCAAGGCACAGAACAGGCCTATGCCTTCCTGGAATATACTGCTTGGATGTCTTCTATGGATGAAGGCTGAAGAGGGGGTCTGAGCTGGTAGGACTAGGGCTCACTGGCAAAGGTGAGTTTTCTCAGGGCTAGGTTAGCAGTCTTGTTTGCTGGGTTTGTGACTGTGGGGTGTCTGGAGACTGGAACTGCTCTAGCAGAAACGTGTGTGGCCAAAAGACTTGTGTTTCAAGACGGTGGGATGGCAGGGTACTACTAGAATGGTGGAACACACCCATGGATGGGACAGGATGGGAGCAGCAGGTTAAAATCCAGAGCACTTGCAGAGAAAAGCTGAGGCCCAAAGACTGTGGGAGCTGTACGGCAGAAACAAGGAGTGTAGCAGTGCACACATGGGAATGGCAGGACTGCAATGGCAAGGGATGGTGCAGATCAGGTGTTCCATGTCAGAAATGGCATTAATAACACTTTGGGTAGGGAAGGAAAACTGGAAGGACAGGGAGCATGATATGTGTCAGCAGCACTGGATGGAGTTGCTGCAGGACGGAGTCTGGCCTGAGCTATGCAGAGACTGATGCAAATCTGGCTCTTCTGTTCCTTGAAAGACATAGAGCTGCTCTTCACTGTCTAAATCATGACAAGGTGTTAGTGTGGGCAAGGAGAGAGAGAGAGATCTGGGGAGATAGAATGATCTTAAATCTCTTTTTCTCTTTTCTCTCTTCTACAGTGAACCTCATGCCCTGAATCTCCAAGCGAACCTTTGAAAAGGATCTTCCCCTCCCCACCATCTCATTGTTTGCCAGCTCTGCTGTGTACAAGAAAGCTTGAAAGAGCAGGCTGAGCCCTAAAAGACAGCGAAAAAGACAATGTAGTGAGAGTGCTGTGAGGTCTTGGATAGGGAATCCTCTGAATCCTGTTCCTAACTCTTCTCTCTGTTGGTAGCTCTCTGACAGCCTTGGCAAGAACCTCTACGGGGCCACAAGTGTGGTGGCATTTGGTGAGAGGGGAATTACACACAGTGTATGCTCCACCCTCACTAATTCCGCAGGACCTTTGTTCTCCCTCTTGTCATCTCTGAAAATCTTGGCTAGCTGCTTATTCCCTAGGACACTGGTCAGCTGGCACTTGCTTCTACCAAACCGCTTGGAGTCCCCAGAAGTCCTTGCTTGTGTGTGGCCTTCACCAGTCTCAGTAGGAGGTGGTCTCTGAGTCAGAAGGTGTCTGGCTGTCACATGAAGTAAGGAGAGTTTTTTCTTTGGGGTAAGAGCGGAGGAGGGAGATGAAATAGATGGGGAAGAAAAAAAAAAGTGTGCCCAAGCAAGTGAGGGAAGAAGCACTGGCAAGTATTCATGAGAGAGAAAGAAAGTGGAAGAAGGAAAAAGACAGAGAACTAGGGAAAAAACAGATGAAAAAGTTAGAACAAGGGAAAGAAATATAATCAAACAGAAGGGAAAGGGAGGATTGAAAGCAAGACAGAGTTGACGGCTGTTCTGCCTGGCACCCGGTGGCAATGCCTTGAGGAACCCCTCCAGCGTGCAAACAACTTGCATTGCAGCAGCAGATGAGGAGGGACGTGGCTCTGCCAGTGCAGAGTCCCGCTCACCCTCTTACAAAACCCCAGCGACAGGGACAGGGTACAGTCTAGCAGGGGTGACAGCATGGGGGACTCTGATTCAGAGTCCACCTTGCACAACAACTCACTGTGGTGGCTGGCATGTGGCATGCTAGCTCTGTTGGCCAACTCTTGGATCATCCTCAGCATCACAGCCAAACAGCAGAAACACAAGCCTCTGGAGCTGCTGCTATGCTTCCTTGCTGGCACCCACATCCTTATGGCAGCAGTACCCCTCACCACCTATGCCGTGGTGCAGCTGCGGCGCGAGTCCTCTGACTATGACTGGAACGAAAGCATCTGCAAGGTCTTCGTCTCCACATACTACACCCTGGCACTGGCCACCTGCTTCACAGTGGCCTCCCTGTCCTACCACCGGATGTGGATGGTGCGATGGCCAGTCAACTACCGCCTGAGCAATGCCAAGAAGCAGGCTCTGCACGCAGTCATGGGCATCTGGATGGTGTCATTCATCCTCTCCACCCTGCCCTCCATCGGCTGGCACAACAACGGCGAGCGCTACTATGCCCGGGGCTGCCAGTTCATTGTCAGCAAAATAGGGCTAGGCTTCGGTGTCTGCTTTAGCCTCCTGCTGCTCGGAGGAATCGTCATGGGCTTGGTGTGTGTGGGTATCACTTTCTACCAAACCCTGTGGGCACACAGAAGACGCCGGCGGTGCCATCATCAGAGAGCAGAGGAAGCATCATCCTGCTCTTCATCAGCACACACCACTTTCAATGTGCCAGCCATTGTGGTGGAGGATGTACGAGGCAAAAGGAGGTCTTCACTGGATGGCTCTGAGTCAGCCAAAACCTCCTTGCAGATGACCAACCTCATAAGTGCTATTGTCTTCCTGTATGACACACTCACTGGGGTGCCTATCTTGGTAAGCAGCAAGTTCTCCCTTTCCCTTCAGAGTCCGCAGTTAAACCAGATTCGTTTTCTCTCAAGTTTTAGAAAAGAAACTCTCCTGTCCCACCAGCTGCAGAACTGCCGCATCTGAATCTGTGTTATTCTGAGCAGCGGTTTTAAAAAGATTGCAGTAATTCTGTCATCCTTCTGCAGCAGCATTTTCTTAAGTGTGAAAGTTTTAAGTGGCTAAGAAGAGAGGAGATTATTCTGCCAATATTTTTACAATTTACTTGTAAAAACAATGAGATTTTTATTTCTCCAGTTTGCTTCTGGAGAACTGATATACCAGCTTTAAAAGCTGTTGCATCCAGTTTTCTTTTTCCTTCTGCATGTATAGTTGTAGGCAGCATTCAGGTTTTGGCTGAACGGTTGATTCTCTGCAAAACTGTAGAAGTTCTCAAAGGCAATCATTAAGAGAACAGAGGGGCTTAGTCACAGCTTTTTTTTCCCCAGTGGCTGCGTCCTTTGTTAGCATGCATTTAGCTCCAGCTCATTATGAGCATGGGGAAGAAGGGATGCTAGCACCAGGTCTCACGTTAAGAGATATGACAGCTTGAATATGGTGCAGCAAACCTGGGGCAAGACCCCAAGAGCAGTTTTTCAAGGGGACACAGGGTAATTACTTGATGAATCCTTTACAGACAGATTACGTTCCACTACAGAGTTCATTCTTACCTTTCTCCTTTGATCCCCACTTCTGTCTCCTTTCTTGGCATTGTTTCTTTTCCTTACCTCAAAGGTTGTGAGCTTTTTTAGCCTGCGCTATGATACGGCCCCCACCTGGATGGTCCTGGCTGTGCTCTGGTGTTCCATGGTGCAGACCTTGCTGCTCCCGTCTTTCATCTGGTCCTGCGAGCGCTACCGAGCAGATCTCCGCACCGTGTGGGAGCAGTGTGTGGCTATCATGTCTGAGGAAGACGCAGATGATGGTAAGCTCCTCACGAACCCACAGTTACCTTTCTTCACTAACCACCTCCCCAAAAGACTGCAGAGGAAAGAGGGGGTCTGCCTTGGGAAAGGGATTCGATGGTGTTGCAGGTGGCTAAGTGAGATGCATGTTACAGCTCGGAGTCAGCAACCATGAGAAAATTTATTCTGGAGAAGGCTCTGCCACTTGCTGCTTTAGGACTAGCATCCAGGAAGAATTAGTGCAACATCCTTCTCAGTAGTTGCAAGTGTAGAGGCATTGTGTGTGGCTGCCAGACCACAACCAACGTGGCATGCTGGGCCTCAGCCCAACTTGCTGATCCAAAGGTCCAAGATCTTTGGCAGTGAGCAATTCAAAGGCAAGACAGAAGAAATAGGGCAATCTGTGGGTGCTTTAGTGCACTGCAGGCAGAAAGACGAGGTCCTTGTTCAGAGGTGAGCCCTGAGGGCTGCAAGTAGGGCAGCAAGTCAGACAAGCATTGGGATGGCGTCCAGGTGCCCTGATAATGCTACTCAGAATTCTGACTGAAAAGTGTTGACTGCCATTCTCCTCCTTGCCAACAGATGGTGTGTGTGATGATTATGGTGATGGCAGGATCTGCAAAGTGAGATTTGATGCGAACGGCGCTGCAGCTGTGAAGCGGGACTCCCGGGACATCAAGCTGCTGCCCATGCACCACATGTTGTTGCCCCAAGACAAGGTGCACTACCTGCAGGTGAGCTGAGAGCTAGCAGGGGCAGCCCCACAACCCACTTCCTTCCTTCTCTGTCAGTCTCCCACGCCTTTATGCCCTCTTGACTCTCTTCTCTGAGAAAGCCTCAGCTACTCCCTTCCTGTTCTGACTCTTCAAGTCTTCCATCACCTTCCTCCTTCTCTGTTTTCCAGGTCCCTATTTCACGGAGAATGTCACATGATGAGACTAACATCTTCTCCGCCCACCGCTCTGCTCCATCCTTCCTACACAAGTGGTCTTCGTCTGACGACATCCGCATTGCTACCCCCCGCAAGCCTGGGGCCCCTGGATTCTTGCCTCCTCAGCTGCATGACTACCAGCACCGCCGGCGGCCCCCAGAAGATGAGCTGACAACCCTACGGCAATTTTTGGAGGGGGGGCTACTGCCCCGGGGCTCCAGCTCCAGCGCCTGCTTCTTCCGAGATGAGATCACCACGTTCATCGACGAGACGCCGCAACCCACCCCAGCCTGCAGCCCACGGCACTCCCGTCTCCTGCTCGCATCACGCCGCGATCGCCGCCTCTCCCTCGGCAGCAGAGAGGAGGAGAATGCCGACCGGCCACGGCGCTGCTCCGTGGTTGGCAACGAAGTCTGGCATCTGCAGAACGGAGAGCAGGCGCCATGTGAAAGGACCCTTGAGGCCTGCGAGCCACAGACCTTCCAGGATCCCAAACTATGAGAGACAGCATCAAAAACATTCAGTGCCATCATGATTTTTAAATAAAACTGCAAGTGTTCCCTTTGTTCCGGGACCCAATCACTAATTTGCATTCTCATCTTTCTCGCCAGCAGGCAGGAAACACAGCACCCCACTCTGTTGGGGTAAAAATGAAGTGGGACAGATCCGCGGAAGGGAGCACAACGGAGGGACAGCCAGCCTGTGCCTGCTCTCAGGTTACAAACACATCCACTGCTGCCACCGCCACTTGGCATCCTCGCCAGTCCCGTCCCTTTGTGAACTCCACCCTCGCATCCGCTCTGCCCTAAGAGAAAAGGCAGGTGCAGAATGGTATTAAAATTCTATATTTGGAGTGTCAATTGTGTGTCTGTTTTTAAAATACTATATTAGTAATAATTTTGTTTCCATAGAAACAAAATGACTGGCCCAATGTTTAATGAATCTTCACAGGCTTCTGGAAGGGAAATGCAGAACGTGCGAGGCTCCTTTCCTCCCTCTTTATCCTTTCTTGTCGGTGCATCTGAAAGGTAGCAGATGCTTCACAGCTCAGGAAAGGGAATGATGCCCACAGAGGAACTGTCATGGGAGACTGGGTGAAAAGTCTTCTTGTTCATTTCAGGGGATATAGTGCTAAGCAGGAGTGGCCTCTGGGGTTTCAAACATTGCTCAAGCAAAAGGTTTTGCTTCGAGGAAATGCCAGGCTTGAAAAAAATTCTCTCTAAAAAGTCCCTGACCCATAACATCTCATTTCACCAATGCAAACTGTTGATTCCAGTGTGAACTGTGCATGAAACGTCAGATGACCCAAACTTCTCACCCAAACAGGAAAGCTGCCAGAGCCTTCTGGGGGAAGTCCCCCAGCTGCCCATGTCATCAAAGCTGGGAGCGGTGAGATCTGGAACAGGCTCCTGCCCCACGCAAAACTCTTGGGAGGGCAGTGCAGGGGTAGCATATGGGAGATGGACCTTCTCCTGCCTGATTCTGGCTGTAGTTCCAAGCACAGGCATAGGTTTGGCTGTGTGGGAGATGGACCTCCTGCCCAGTGCTGGCTGTAGTTCCAGCCATGGGCAAAGATTTGGCAGTGTCAGAGGAGCTGTGGGAGATAAGTAGCCCTTCACCTCTAAAGCGGTTTTCCATGTGATGGGACTTAGTCTATGAACTATCCAAGTGTGACTCCTGATAGATTACCCTTAACCTCTTATGAGACGCCTCGTTGGAGGGGTTTGGGAGAGCCACACCAAAGGGAGGGTTCGGGCTGGGTTGGCTGCCTGAACCAAGGGCCACGTCAGGCAGAGAGGCATCACGACCGGGCGCCCCCGAAGCGGCGTCGTCTCAGCGAGGCTGCCCGCCCACCGTGGCCCTGGCCCGGCACCGCCCCCGGGTGGGCCGAGCGCGGGGCTCGCCGGGACGCCCGCCCGCCTCGGACCCCCTCTCCTCCTACTGCTTCAGCCATGGCCTCGCTCCTCTGCCTCAGCCTCCTCGCCGCCGCGGCCGCCACGTCGCCGGGCCGGCTGGTGCCGTACGACCTGCTGTACGCGGACGGGGTGCGCGCCTACCTGGCGCGGGACTGGGCGCGGGCGGCCGAGCTGCTGCAGCGCGCCCTGCACAGCTACGCGGGGCTGCGGGCGGCCCGCCGCGCCTGCCGCGCCGCCTGCGCCCGGGAGGAGCCCTTCCCCGCCGGGCCGGGGCGCTGGGAGGCCGCGCTGCTCGGCCCGGTGCTGCAGCGAGCCGGCTGCCTGCAGCGCTGCCTGGGGCGGCGGCTGCTCCCCGCGCCCTCCGCCCACCGCGCCAGCCGCGCCGTGCGCCGCGACTTCGAGCGCAGGGAGCCCTACAACTACCTCCAGGTGGCCTTCTTCCAGGTGGGCACCGGGCCAGGGGGAAGGGAGTCGCCACCCCCGGGGGCTGCTGTGAGCCGGGGCAGGGGGCCTGAGGGGGTGGTGGGCAAGGGTGAACTCTTCGCCCTCAGCCTCGAGAAGAGACGACTGAGAGGGGACCTTATCAATGCATTGGAGTGGGCTGCCCAGGGAGGTGGTGGAGTCACCGGCCCTGGAGGTATTTAAGAGACTAGATGTAGCACTTAGTGCCATGGTCTAGTAGACAAGGTGGTGTTAGGTCAAAGGTTGGACTTGATGATCTCAGAGGTCTTTTCCAACCTGGTTGATTCTGTGATTCTCTGAATGTGTATAAATACGTAAACAGGGGATGCTAAGAGGATGGAACCAGGCTATTCTCAGTGGTGTCAAGCAACAGGATGAGAGACAACAGGCAGAAACTGATGCTCAGGAAGTTCCACCTGAACATGAGGAAGAACTTCTTTACTGTGAGGGGTGACACACTGGAACAGATTGCCCAGAAAGGTTGTGGAGTCTCCCTCACTGGAGATATTCCAGATGCAATCCTGTTCCACGTGCTGTAGAACAACTCTGCTTAAACAGGGAGGTGGGACCAGATGACCTGCTGTGCTCCCTGTGGTAGCTGTGGGCAACCTGACCCATTCTGTGAACCCAGGGAGCAGCTGGGGTGAGGGGAGGGTGTGAACATCAGGGGCCCACAGGAGTATGACAGACGCTGTTGCCTTTTCTCCACAGCTGAAGAAGCTGGATCAGGCCGTGTCTGCCGCTCACACCTTCTTCGTCGCTAATCCCCAGCATCTCCAAATGCGGGAGGACATCGAGAAGTACCAGCGTATGTCAGGGGTGAAGTCAAACAGCTTCCGGGACCTGGAGGCCATGCCACACTGGGTGAGGGCTCAGTGCAGAGCCAGACATTAGCAGCTCTTATTCCATCCTAGGGACCGGTCTGGGACTCTGATCTGTTCCCACACAAAGGCCATGGCTTCATACAGGGCCCCCATACATAGAATCATAAAGATCACCTAGTCCAAACCCCCTGCCATGGGCAGGGTAACCTTCCACTAGACCAGGTTGCTCAAAGCCCCATCCAACCTGCCCTTGAACACTTCCCGGGATAGAGCATCCACAGGTTCTCAGGGCAACCTGCTCCAGTGTCTCACTACAGTCCTCATAACAAGTATTTTATCTCCCATCCAACAAGTAGCTTATCTCCAATCAAAACCCTCTTTCAGTTTAAAACTGTAGCCCCTTGTGCTGTCACTGCAGGCCTTAGTCAAAAGACTTGCTCAAACCCCTTTATGTCTGAAAGAATGCAAGAAGGTCTCCCTGGAGCCTTCTCTTCAAGGTGAAGACAAACCACTGCAAGTGTGACACGGAGACTTTTTGGTGACAGTTATTTGGCTTAAGTCCGTAAGATTTGCTGTCACTGTGTGGTGGGCTGTGTATGACCAGGCAGGCCCCCATGTTTCAGCACCATCCTGTGAGTGACTCAGAAGTCTCATGGCATCCTTTGGTGTCACACACACTGATGGAGGGACCTGGATCTGTCCTTCACAGGAAGCATATGAGGCTGGTGTGCAGCACTACGATGCAGATGAGTACGTGCTGGCCATGGCCAAGCTGGAGGAGTCACTCACAGAGGCCCTGTCAGCACTGGAGGACTGTCGTGCCCTGTGTGAAGGGCCTTGGGAGGATGAGGACGAGGAGAAGGACATGCAACCTGGGCTGTATGAAGCCATTGCAGGTAGTGTTAAAAGCACAGAGGATTGGGTAGGAAAGCTGTGCTCCGCACGCTGGACATGTCCCATCTCCCAGCACTCCCCTCTGGAAGAAGTGTGGGCTACTGCCTTTCTTGTTCCTCTCTCTTACAGCCCATTATATTCAGGTTTTGAAGTGCAGGCAGCAGTGTGTCCTTGAAATTGCCACAAAGCCGGGGCGGATTTCTGCCACGGAAGACTTCATACCCTCTCATCTTGATTTACTACAGTTTGCCTACAATCAAGGTGAGCAGAGCCACAACCCAGCAGGTTATGCTGTGGCACTCCTACACTTCCCCTTTGTCTCTGGTCCTGGAGGGCAGCATGTCATGGGAAAAAGTGGCACGCTGACCTGAGATCTAGTCCTGTCTGCCCACTGACTCTTCCCAAAATCTCTCTTCTCTTGCTCGAGCCTGTGGCCACCTTGGGAGAGGTCCTTTTTGGTCTGTTTCAGTCTCCTTGCGCAGCTTCTGTAATATGGGGCTGTTCCCATGTCTTTCCTTCAACACACTCCTTTTCAAGTCCTTTCTCCAACTATTTTGTGTGGTTTTATACCTTCCTTTTCAGTACATGGCTCCAGATCAGGCCCCCACTTCCTATCTAGGGCCTACACGTGCATCTCATGTCAGCAGTCATGTTTCTTCTGAGCCAGCCCTACCTGCCCTTGCTGAACTGATGGCCTGTCATGACACTGGCCATCCTGTCACTGTGTCACTTGCACACATCCCTCAGCCCTTCTCTTGCATACCCCTGCTCCTTCCCACACTGACCCAACTGTCTCTTATCTGCTCTGTCAGACCAAAGAAGCCTCAGACCCCTCATCGTGTCTGTTGCATGATGGAGGTGGGACCATCTCTCTTTCAAATATTTACTGTTTTTTCTCTGTCTCTTGTGAACAAGCTCACAATAAGTATTAAAGGTTCATTTTCTGTATTCTCTGCCCATCGTTGGGCAGAGGCCCAGCTAGGCAGGGATTGATGTGTACTTGGTATAAGGCCAGCTGCCAGATCCTGACTGAGACATTGAGTGCTGCTGGCCTATACACATTTGCTGCTCAAGTCAAGTGTTTCAGAGACATATATGTTTGTTCTCTTCTGCCCCTGCCCAAGTTGGGAACCAGACGCTAGCTGCTGAATGTGCTGCTTCCTACTTGCTCTTCTATCCCACGGATGAGCCCATGTTGGAGAAAATGAAACAATATCGCACAGAACTGGGAGAGGACACAGCTGTTACAGCCAGACAGGTAGTTACAACTCCAGGTCTGTACTTCTTGACCCTCTCCTGGTCCCGTACCATAGGATTGCAGTCCAGGAGGCGAAAAGGGAAACGTGTTTCACTGCAGATGTGTGCCAACCCCAGGACTGAAGAAACTGGAGCCTGAGTTTACTTATAGTCTGTCACAGTCAGCGTCCCTTCAGGACAAAACTGCGCTTTAATAGTGCACAGCAGTGTGTTTGGGCAAGTTTCGGCCTGGGCAGGGATGGTGTTTTCTTTAGTAGGCTGGTTGTTTGACAGTCTCTTTTCTTCCTTAGAATATTCAACACTATGTGCAGAGATCTTTGATGGAGAAGAAGTTGATTTATTATTCAGTGGAACATCTAGGAGAAACTTTTAATGACCCTGTAAGTAACAGTATCCTCTTAATCTTCCTGCCCTGATTTCACCAAGACAGTTGCCAGAATTCACTTGAGTAGGAAATGATCCAGAAAGGATCAGATGCTGAGGAGAAGGACCCCAAAGTCCTTATGAGGTGGGTCTTTAAGGCCTTTCCATTGCTCCAGGACTGAAGTTAATTTGAAATTGCTGCTGTAACCATATGCATTGGCTCAATCTGTCTGTCCTGAGAAGTGGTCCAGAACTGTTGGTCTGGTATTCACTGGAGAAGTAGGTCAAGGGACTGGCTGTTTGACATGATCCACTGTGTGAGAAGTTTGTTGTGTACTGAACCACCTCCATGTGTTCCTACAGGATCTTTGGACTCCAGATGAGCTTATTCCTGAAAACCTAAAGGAGAAATACAGGTAAGATTGGACAAGTTGACTAGGACTGAAATACAAGTTTAGGGGATGGTCCAAGGAACAGTAGTACCTAGAGAAATGAGCAGAACAGGAACAAGAAGGGTGTGAAATGCTACCACAGAGGAGGGTTAGGCATAGCTCTGTGTACTGACAGCCCTGGTCTCTGTTTTTTCCCTTGCTCCCGAGAGAGGATCAGGAGAAGCAAAAAGAGGAAACTCTGGATATGGAAGAGAGGGAGAAGAGGGGTGAGTAAAAGAGCTTGAAGAAGGCCTTGGATGCAGTCAGCCAGGCTTGGTCAGACTAAGTGCTGTCTTTTCTTCCATCCTCAGACATTTGAATGCTAGCATAGATGCAGACTGACTTGAATGGCTCAGCAAGTCTTCTCACTGTTTCTTTTCTCCCTCTTTGATGCATGTGTAATCTTGCAAAATCTCACTGCGTACATCTCTGGGATGGGAACTCAAAGAGCACTGTGGCTGGAGATGCTGAGAGCAGCCTGAATACGTGACAAGCCTGTGGACGTGCAGATCCCTGTTCAGGGTGGCAGGAGTGTCTACACCAAACCTGGTTCAACTCCACCAGCGCAACTTCAAACAACATTTTTCTGAAGGGGACAAGGAGGGAGGGGCCGGGAAATGGAAACTGGAAACAGACGATTCAGCTTGGGCAAGTCTTTCCCTGAAAAACAGAATTCTAAATGGTTTGTGGCTGAATGATATAGACTGCAGTGCAGAGTCTTGTGTTCTTGCTGGTCCCCTATTCTTATGTGTGGACACACAGCCTCTTGCAGGCCTCTGTCCTGGAGTCTTTGCTTTAAGTGACCCCAAGTGGTTCTCTGCTGTGGCACATGTGAGAGCAGATCCTTCTGAGGGCCTGAGTACCTTGCCATTCCTGACCATCCAGAGGTCAGAGGGGGTAGAAAAAAAGGCCAAATATCAAAGACCAAATCACCAACTAATACCCGTTGCTTCTCTTTGAGGCTGAAGAAAGATTCACTGGAGAGTATTCTGGAGTAAGATATGTGATCAAAAGGAGGGTTGATGGAGGTGTTTACCTGTTTCTTTTCTCCAGAGTCTCACTCCAGTAGGCTGGACCTGTTCTGCTGCTGCGATCCACAGTGCACTCAACTTTCCCCACCTCCCTGCTGCTCTCCCAGCAAGCCCCAGGTTTCTGCTGGCTCCTGAGCATGCGCTGTAGCCCAGCTTCCCCGCTGATGCTCTGGTTCCCCTGAAGCATGCAAGGGGTGCAAGTGGCCCGGGTCTGCGAGGAATGGGCACTTCTAGGGAACTGTCCTGTCTTCTCAGAGAATGTATAGTGCCTCTCCACATCCTTATCCAGGCTGAGGGCTCCTTGTCCAAAGCTTGCTCATGCCTATCTGTACTTGCTTCTCAACAGGCCCTTTGCCTTTTGAGGGTATCGCTGTCACGATGGATTCCCACCAGATGAATGGAACCCAGAGGGTTGTGTTTGACAGAGTGCTGACGGAGTCTGAGTGTAAGGACCTTCTCCGACTGACAAAGGTGAGGCCAGAGTCCTGTAAGAGGTCCTGTATGCATCCTCCTTAGCAGGCAGGGTGGTAGGATTTCCGTGGAGGAGAGATGGCAGCCTAATGCATGTCATCTCTATCCTTCTATTCCAGGCAGCAGGAGAAGCAGGAGATGGCTACCGGGCAAGACGGTCACCTCACACCCCACATGAGAGATTTGAAGGGTTAACTGTTTTGAAGGCCATGCAGGTAAAGTGGCTCTGTGAGTCTGCCACCTTCCTGATTGTCCAAAAGGAGTGTTCGCCACCTGAGCATTTTCCTCTGTGAATTGCACTCTGTATGGTGTCATGGGTGTATTTTCTCCCTCACAACACGAGGTCTCCTCTGACCTGATTCCTCCATGATCACCTTTAGGCATGTTGTACATGTGCTTTCTCTCCTGTGAGGCATGGTTTCAGGAATGCTACTTGTCCCTGTGTGGTAAACTTACAGACATGCTTACCTTAGAATTGGAGAATAAATTAATGTAGAAGGAGCCTCTGGAGGTCTGTAATCTGACCCCCTGCTTGCAGCATGTCTAATTCCAAAGCTAGATGAGATCTCTCAAGACTTTGCATAGGCAAGTCCAGAACATTTCCAAGGGTGGAGATTCCTTAGCCTCTCTGGGCACCTTTTTTGGTGCTGTACCACTCTTGTGAGGATGAAATTTTTCTTTATATCCAGCCCAAATTTCCCTTGCTGCAGCTTTTGTCTGTTGCCTCTTGTCTTCTCAGTGTGTGTCTCTGAGAAGAGTCTGTCTCCATCTTCTCTGTTATGTGACAAGAGAGTGTAGTTAGATCTTCCTTTGGCCTTCTCTGGGCTGAAGAATCCCAGATCTTTCAGCCTCTTTCTCTAAGTCATGTGCTCTAACACTCCTGTCATCTAAAGACACTTCACTGAAGACTCATTCCAGTCTACTTGTATCCCGTATGTAGTGGGAGACCCAAAATGATGATGCATTCCAGATGTGGCTTCATGTGGCAAAGGAAAAAACTGCTGTGGTGTATAGCTCTACTCCTGGCTTATCTTTAAATGAGAAAACGTGTTCTTTTCTTACCTGAGTGACCACAGGGCTTTACAGGGGCCTCTTCTTCTGTACTGTGTACGTGTATCATTCTTAGAGTGTCTTTGTAAGTATTCTAACAGACTTGTTATTCACTTGTAGCTGGCCCAAAATGGGGACGTGGACTGGAGAGACGCGAAATTGCTTCTGCAGGCTAGTGAGAAATCTCGGAAAATCATAGAGTCCTATTTTACCCCTGGAAAGAAACTCCATTTTTCGTTCACACACCTTGTGTGTCGCACGGCAGTAGATGGTAAAGAATCTTTCATCCTGTTAGTCCCTGTCTCCTGGAGAGTCTCCTCAGTTCCAGCCATGTGCTCTCAGGAGACTGTCTTCTGTTTACTCTCACTGTGCCCCTTTTTCTCTGACTTATTCTTTCTTGAAACTGAAAACTCCCATATTCATTTTTGTAACTTTTCAGGGCAACAGGAAGGTCGCATGGATCTTAGTCATCCTGTCCATGCTGATAATTGTCTCTTGGATCCTGAGGGGCAAGAGTGCTGGAAAGAACCACCTGCCTATGTATACAGGGACTACAGGTAAGAGGACCTGCATTAGATCATGTAGAGATCAGAGCATCTCCCTGGCCCTATCAGAGGATGAGCTTAGCTTATAGAAACCAGGTGATGGGTTTTTGGCTCAAAGCCATCCAGGACTGTAGCATCAGGCAGAAGGCTGCATCAGTGCCTTCAGAAGAAGGTGTGAGGCACCTTCCCTAGGCTGGGAAGAAGACCTGCCCTTTTTCCCTCCTTACTTCTCAGAGCCATCTTTAACAGAGATCAGAATGGGGGTAGGAGGCTGCACGGACTAGAACCATGATATCAAATTGTTGTCTTGTGGGGCTACCACTGCCAACCCTTTTGATAGTCTGTTTCTTCTAGTCGAGTTCCATCTTTTACAGTCTTCTGTGCATTACTGGAGAGGGATAATCAAGCTCCTCAGAATTCCTTTGTTTGAGCAGTCAGTGTATCTTGGTGACTATTCCCTGTTCACCTCTCTCAAGATTCACTGCCAATACTTTGTGCTGGGTTTTTCCATTCTGTGTGAGAGTTTATGTTTTTTCCAGCCTAGGGAAGGAAAGGTTTTGTTAGGCCTAGGCAGGTTTTGTTACTCTTATGTGCAAGAATGTGAAATACATTTTAATGATGATACCAGTTGTTGCACACTGCAGCCAGATGAGGTCAGTTCACTACAGCTGATTCCCTGCTACTCACCATTCTATCCCTGAGCATCCAGAAATCTTACTTGTCTTTTCTTTGAGTGGTAGCTGTATGCAGAGCAGAAATCTCTAAGCAGCCTATGGCAAGAATGTGGGACTTGAAGGGAATTCCAGTATCATTGAGTTGTTTCCCTTCTGATACAGGTGTTGACTTGGTATAATCAGATTGTAAAGTTACCAGGCTTTGTCATGTAACTGGTTAGGTCTCTGTCCTTCCTGGGAGAAAGCCATCCTGTCACTTCATTCCTCCCTGAATTCTCTGACTTCCACTTGAATGTATGGTAAAATACCTTCCTGGAATCTGTGCCGCTGAGCTATTTTCAGGAGTATCCCTGTCCTCTTGCAGTTTGAGTTGTGACTAACCAAGGGCTGGTGAGCTCACAAGGGCTGAGCTCTTCTGGTATCTTTTTGAATTAAGTCCCTGTGTTCCAAACTTCCTGGGCCTCTCCTGTGTATTTGTGCTATAGTCATTAATGATACTGTTGAACAGGATTGGACCCAGGGCCCAAGAGTCATAGCGATGCTCCTTCAGGTGAACACTGTTCCTTTTGGTGCCAGCAGTGCGCTGGTCACTGTGTGCTATTCACGTGCTCTTCTTCACCTTCTCTGTCTTCATTAGGAATTTCTCCAGTGGCACCATTCTGAATACTTTTACCAGAGTCCAGACTGCTGAGATTGAGCATGTAGTCTTTCCCTGGAAAATCAACTGTTTCATCAAATACTGTGTGGCTAGCCCAATCTGTTTTTAGTACCCTTGTGTTACATTTTAAGACCATTTTCCATTTACCTCTTGTGCTCCAATTACCCTTCTCCTCAGAAGTGGAGTCTAAAGCCCTGCAGACTATTGAGGTCAGGATAACAGGCCTGTTTAGGCTTCAACCGTTATCCTTACCTTCCTGTCCCTTTGTACATGTAAGAGCTCTCCTTGCTTTTCTCCACTCATGTTCCCCCCTGGCTTCTCAGCCTTATTAAAACTCTATGGCAGAAGAGCTGTAACTTCCTGGGTTTCAGGGTTGGTAATCCTCTCACTGCCCTTATATCCTTAACATTGCTTCAGCAGCCACAGTGTTGATTTCTATTTCTTTACCCCAGTCCCATTAATTAAGAGCCTCTGTTGTTCCTCTGAAGTTTTCTATCAGCTTCATTGAATACAGGAACTCACACAGTTTGTGGTCCATTCTTTCACCTAGTTGACTGTAATCTCACCTGTGCTGCACAGTGACCTCACCACTTCTCTTTTTGTATAACTTTAGTAAATAAATTTGTTTTAATTTTCTTTTTTCTATGCACCAAGCCTCTTTTTGATCATTCTTATGTTACCTTGAAATTCCTTGGCTGTTAAGACATGGCTTTCTTTGCTGATCAGTCTCTTCTTCCAGACACTGGATTATTCCCGACCCTAAAACATAAACAACGCTATGCCAGGTCAGAACCAGGGTCTGTCAAGCCCTGAGCATTGTCACAGCAGTGCCACAGATGCCTCTGCACACTGCAGAGGATTAAGAAAAAACAAAACAAAACAAAACAAAACTTGTCTACGGACAAGTGCGTAGAGCTAATTCCCTGGCACACTCTCCCAGCCTCCCTTGCAGCTCAGGGACTCCCCTGAGCTAGGCACTGCTGTATTTAACACCCTCAAATGGATTCTCCTGGTAACTGGTCTGTTCACTTTTTGAATGTGTGGTATCCACAGCCTCCTGTGACAAGGAGCGTGGGGAAGTACCTGGGAGGAATAAGCTTCTCAGCTCATATGCACTCTTCCTTTTTGTCCACAGTGGCATTCTCTACCTCAATGATGACTTCCAAGGTGGGGGCCTTTTCTTCACTGAAGTGGACACTGTGACTGTCACAGTAAGTCTGGGACTGACCAAAAGAAGGAGAGAGGACTGAGGGTGAGACTTAGTCTGGGTGGGAGGAAACTATTTGGTTATTGGATCCCACCATTCCAAAAACAGTCCAGTGCCGATGCTGTGGCAGATTCAAATACGGACAGCTAAAGGCAAATCGAGGCAAATCTCAGACGGAGTAGAGGTTAACTCTTTCCTAGCTGAGATTTTCCAGGCTCTTCCAGTCTGTGGGTGTCTGTGACCTTTGTTGTCCTTTTGATTCTCTCTGCCCCTCTCCAAGGTCTACCTTGCTCACAAGACTGGCCATGGATGCTTAGCAGCTGTCTGCTCTTCCATGTTCCGAGAGGCAGTGCCACCTCTGTAGAAAGACTCTGTGCTTCAGAGCAGGGGACTGATGGCTTCATGGTCTTTTCTCTCTCTTGGCAGGCCGAGGTGCATCCTAAGTGCGGGAGGCTGGTGGCCTTCAGCTCTGGCAAGGAGAACCCCCACGGCGTGTGGGCAGTGAGCCGTGGAAGGCGCTGTGCCATTGCTCTCTGGTACACACACTCCCGGGAGCACGCGGAGCAGGTGAAGGACCATGCTGAAGAAACAAATACAAGTACCTCCAAGTGAGATCAAATCCTGCTGAGGAATAGCTTTTGGGCTTTCCCTTGGGGCAGGGCCTAGCACAGCAGCTGAGGGTTGGTTGCCCTCTGACAAGGCGTGTGGTGGAGGGGCCAGCCTGTGATGGGTCCTGCAGGAGAGAATGATGAACCTCACCACTGGGGTGGTTGGATGGATGTGGCAAAGACATGATGTGCCTTGTGAGCCCCTGTGAGCAGAGCCGAGACCCCAGCAGGAAGGGGCTCACATCTTCTCTGTCTATATGGCTGCAGGAACGGGTGAAGGCAGAGGAGCTGATGGAGCAGAAGGCTGTGGAGCAGGACCAGCTTGATGGAGAAAAACGTCGGGGGACTGATCGCAGCAGCAGATCCTCCTCAGAGCCTCCTGTTCACAACAGTGGAACCAAGCCTGCAAATCGGAGACAGAAGTCTGGCTCAGACAGCAAGCAGCACCCCAAGGTGCTGCGGGCCAGAGATGAGTTCTGAGTACGCAGGGCCCTGAGGGCAGGACTGGCACACACCATGGCCTGGCAGGTCATGGTAGGACCGGGACCATCGAGGCCTGGAGCAGTGTAGTAGCATGCTAGAGCTGTAGTGATGGGAAGGGATGCAGCTTTCTTCTCTGTGGTGTTCCAGCAGCTGAAAAATGGGAGAAGGGCAGAGTGTGGAAGTCAGTGGCACCTGGAACTTTTTTCACTGCCTCACCAGTTTGTGTCACTCAGAAGTAAGAAGATAAGGTCTTCTCACCCCACTCCTCTCAGTGCCAACTTTTTGGTCATCCAGGGCTAAATCTGAAAGGGGGAGGAGGAGCCTGGAGTCTTTCAGGAAGGGCTGTCTCACATTTAGGAATTCAAAACTGAAGCCTTTGACTTTCCTAGGCACCTGCAGATTCCAGAACCTCACCACTGGTCTGAGACAGGGAAGCTGAGGAACTGTGAATATATGGAATAAAAGCAAAATGCTGGACACAGATATTGGTGGGAGCTGGAGTCTGTACACCACGAGGGAGACGTGTACACTTGTTGCTGATGGAAATTTAATTAACAAATAATGGAAGGGGGTTGAGTGCTTGGTGAAAGAAATCAGTGTTTGCCTAGAGGAGAGAAAGTGAGTTCGGCCATGACTAGCATGGAAAGGGTGAGGAGTGCCTTTAAGAAAAAGCACTATATGTTCGTGTTTCTCTGCAGCAAAGCCTCTCTTTTTTTTTCGTTTGTTTGTGTTTTCCCTCTCCATGCACTAAATTGTCCCTGAAAGCAGAAGAGAGATTTTGTTTATCATTTTCCACCCTGATAGAAAGACAATCTGCTGTCACTGCCTGGGAGATTAGTGTCCCAAGATGGGATTATTTTGTAGCCAAATAGGAATTGAATGGGGTGGATATGGAGTATCAAAAAGAGCAGTGACCCTTTTCCTGGGAAGCATTAGAGCCAGAGATCAATCTGTGGTCATGACATACTCAGGCCTGATGAGTTGTGCATGGAGACCTCAGCTACAGTTCAAGTGGAAGAAATCTGTAGGGCCAGGTCAGTGGTGTAAGAGGTGGGTGAGTGATCCCCTCATCACCGTTGACACAGGGCCCCTGCTCTGTGGAAGGGGAAGTCTCTCCTCAATCTGAATCCTGACACTTCCTTAACATGCAAGCTTGGGAAACCTGCATTGGCAACTCTTTTTGCTTCCCATCCTCCCCAGGGTCACAGGAAAAAGACCATTTGATGTATGCATTTCAAATTCCTTCTCACTGGCAAGGGGTCCATCACATCCTAGTATTCACATGTCCATCCTGATGATTTATGTGGGGGTGCTGAGTGGTTCCTTCCTGGTGAGGACATGTTGGAGAGTGAGGGGCCAGTGTCCACATCTCTGGCTTGCTTTGCCCAAAGGTGGCTTGGGTGATTAGACTGATGGCCTCCTGACGTCAGATGAGATCCGTTAAAAGGTATTTATCTCGGGCTTGGGCCAAAGCCGCGGGAGAGATTAAAAGAGATTGAGGCCAAGATAATCCCCTTGCAGCATCCCACTAAAGTGGCTGCCAAAAGGCATGCCACCAAATCTTTTGCCACCCTGGACCCCTGTGCCCAGTTCTAGTTTCCCCATCCAGAGCCCCATTTGCTGCCCAGAGAGGGTGTGATGGCCCTGGCATTGGTTTTCCCTTATCAGGGCCTCTGTGGGTGGCATCATTCCTCTTTCCGCCCTGCCCAGGACGTGCGTAGCATGCTGTCCCCAGGAAAATGGGAATTCCTGTGGACTGTGAGGTACAGCAAGCCCTGCCCCAGTGGCTGATAATCCAAGCCTGTTCTGGCTAATCTTCACTTTATTAGTTTGTTGCTGATATAAACGGAGTCAAATCCGCCTGTGATGGTTTCTTTCCCTTCAGGAACAGTGTGCTACTCTCTCTTTTCACCCCTCCCCATCCACCTGCTTTGCATTACGTCCCAATCCGATTTCCCCAAGTCTCTGGTGTCTGATTTAATTTGCCTGACGCTGCTCCTGGAATCAGCCCTCCCCCAACCCCTCCCGTCCACAGCCTTCCAGCTCCCCATGGGGAGATCAGTCCTGGGAGAGGCTGAGGAGCAGAGAGGGAGCAAGGGACTCACTGAGTGGACAAACAGGACTGACTGGAGAAGGCAAAGGGACAAGGGGCTTCTGGCCAGCGAGGAGCTGTTCTCACCAGGGAGGCAGCTGTGAGGGTGCCATCCAGAAGGGACTACAACCCACCTCATTCTACAGATCCCGGTAAGTACCCTTGCCCTGTTGTGATGCCTGAGGTCACCTTGGTGAATCAGGCATTTGAGAGCCTGAGTTTCTTGGTGTGATTCTGTGGAGTATTTGTACAAGGGCTGATCCCATCAGAGGATACGGAAGGTTGAGGGGAGGGACTTGGGGTTGGCGCTGAGATGTCTTTACAGTGGTGAGGGGCTTTGCACAGGGATGGGGTTGCTTGTTCTCCCTTTGGCAGGTAAATCTCACTAGTTTTCACACTGGAGCAGGAGGGTAACACCTCTGCTGAGGGACCTTGGCACTCACTACCTGTACACAGTTCTCACTCCTGTTGTGCCCCGAGCACACCTCTTCGCAGCTGACTGCTTTACTGGATAGAGAAGGAGCCCTCAAAAAGCAAGGAGCAGATCAGGGTAATTTTACCCTGACCTTTGATCTCCATCACAGGAGAGAGGGATCATCTCTGTATCCGGCTCTGCAAGGAGTCCAGGGTCACCAGGGCGAGTCTGCGAAGCTAGTCAGGGATTACAGAGACCCAGGGATGCTGCTTGTTAATAACGAGTCCTCCTTTCTGCACCTTTCCCTTTTCCATTCACAGCCCTCTCCCAACATTCCACAGAGGGACCACTCCCTCCCCCGTGTGGGGGAAGCTACCCAGAGGATAGATAACTTGCACCCTTATCCTCACAAGGGAGTGATGCAGGTGACTTAGCGGGACAGTCCCTAGGGTGCAAGCTGGGCCCCTTCCATGGCATAGTGCAAGGGATATAGCCACTGCCCTAAAAAGACAGGATGTGGCAGCAAAAGGCAGAAGGCAGGTGATTTCAGATTCCCCTGTGCCTCACACCACAGTAGAGGCATTTGGTCTGCTACGAGCAGACACCCAAGGGCTCAGGATGGGTTTGTTTGCCCACAGACAGGAATGCTACATCAGGTGCCTCCAGCAAATTTGTTGGAAAAGGCAGGAGTGGAAAGAACTGTCATGTTGGAGAGCAGAAGAAATGAAATGTGGTTTCAGAAGCCAAGAGCTATGAACTGAATGAGCACAGCTGAGGCAGAGTTCAGAACAGGGCTGGCATGAACTGACTGAACCCAGGCTCTGTTTGGCTGTGCCATGCTCTCTGGTCATGCTTGTAGGGGTCACAACTCTGGACCAGTGCTGGTGCCAAGGTCCACCTGTCATGAGCTGTGCTAATGGTGGTGAATTGCTTTTTCCAAAGGTACCTAAGGACTTGGTTTCCTCTACTGCTTAGTATTCACCTGAAAGAGCCCTTAGTTCCAGAAAGGACTGAGTGTGAACCATTTAGAAGCCTTTCCCATTAAAACTAGCCTGGACAGCTGCCATGAGCAACCATGAGCTGATCCTTGGATCCACAAGAAATGTGTGTTCCTGAGGTCCTGCTGGTCAAGGCAGGAACATGCCTTGGCCAAACTCTAAACTTTGTTCTCTTTTCCTCTGTTCTTCTCCCATTTGATTCCCCCCATTTCCTATTCTAAATTTACGTGACCATGATGAGCTGCTCTTTTGCACACCTGCTGTAGTCCTCCTGGGAGGCAGTTGCACTACGCTGGGGACTGGGTAACTCACTCTCCACAAATTGCCCTGGGATGTGATGGATGGAGGGGACAGGCAAAGATGGAGCTATTATTATCGCTCATCTGAGGCTCCTTGTCCTTCTGAGGCTGAGAACAATTCCCAGCTTCATTTAGAGTGTTCCCTCAAAGGGATTTAAAGGTTCGGACAGAGTCCTGAGCTGCACCTTCTCTATATTTAGACCTTTTTATCTGTCCTCGACATCCTGCCCCTGCCGTTTGATCTGCCTACTGGCTCCGAAAGCCCCTCATCTCGTTGTGCAGCTTTACAGAGAAGGCTGTGAACCGGCGCTCCTGTGCTAGTGCCAGAGTTGAGAAACACTCAGGCAACGGAAGAGAGCAATAAAAGAGCAGAAGCAATACAAGGATGACTGGGATCCGATGGGCAATGAGGAGGACATGTGCAGTCAGCTTCACCTGAGGCAGAAACTGGAAGAAAGGCAGAACAAGGTTCCCATCCCCATGCGGGTCTGCATAGGCAAAACCAGAAGTCTACAAAGACAGATTAGGGCAGCTGGATGGACAATGATCTCAGCCAAAGGCTTGTGAAATAACAGCCTGAAGAGCTTGGGAACCAAGCAGAGGAGGCTGGAAGGGGAGAATTGGAGAGAAGAGGAGACCCAGAAGGAAAAGGCAATCCAACGCTTAGCGTTAATGGAGGGGAGGTAGAATCAGTCCCAAGGAACACTGAGAAAGGTCAGGATTTGGGCCACAGCGGTCTCTGGGGTGGGCCTAATGGTCCCTGCAGGGTGGCTGGAAGTTCAGGTGTGCCACTTGGTGTCAGTAGGCAGCGACCACAGCTGGACACAGTCTCACAGCCTTTCTGTACACTGAAACTGAGGGACAAACACCACAGGATAAGGAGGATGTGCAACCTCCAACTGAAAGCTGAAAGGCCTTCCGTAGCATCTCCCCCCTCTGTCAGTTAGCTGAGAGAAGGGTGGAGTATCCATTCCCTTCCCAAAGGAGAACTGCATGCATGTGGGCTTTCATGGCCAGTCACTCAATGAGGTGCAGTTGTGCATCCTTACTGGGAGGACACTCCTCATCACTGCTCTGAGAGAAGAGAAAAAAATCTAAAGGGCACAGCTCAGGTGCTGATCTGTTTCCATCCTTCAGTATAGATGAGACTGGCAGCCCCAGGCCACTGCTGTGGCATGTGCCTCTGACAATGCAGTCCCAAATTCCTCTCCTGCTCCCTCACTGTCTGCTGGGGCCAGCAGACCAGGCCAGCACCCATGTGCAGTGCATGGGCAGGGAGCAGGGTAGAGTCAGCAGTGCTGTAGCTCTGTCCAGCCTTGCAGGCAGCAGGCACAAGACTCTCTGCAAAGTATAGCCTGAAGTAGACTCCTGCTGGGATAAGCTCATGCCTCCCAGGAGGTACAGGAAACCTGTATCTCCTTGTCTTTCCTACTCAACACCATGCCACAAGAATGATTTACCTCTCAGAAACTCACTGTGCATGGAGGATCAGAGGAAAGCTGTGGAGACGTTCAGGGGAAAGAATTTGTGAGGGGAAACTCAAAGAGCTCAATGAAGCAGCAAGCAAAGATGGGACTTGGGATCTGTCAATGTGCTTGCCCACAGCAAGAGGGCAGACTGGCATGGATGGACCCAAAGCTTCACGGGCTGGAAGAAATGAGGCCTTCAGGCAACAGGCCAGAGAGGGATGGAGGTGGTGTGACCCACAGGGACTAGGAGAAATTCTGCAGATGCTGCTGGAACATTTCTTGGCCTAGGGGCAAAACACTGGTTCTAATGAAAACAACACCTGGAGCACATCTGGACACACACCTATCCAGGAGAAATGTCGAAGCAATTAAAGACCAGGTCTGTCTACAGGAATGGGAGATGGTAGAATCACTGGTGAAGAAAGAGAGAACAAAACAGAGATGCTGTATAATGATACAGTGCACCTGCATCTTGAATATGGATTACAGTTCTGGTTCACTGCTCTCCCTGCAAAAACGTATCATCTATGCTCTGTAAACAAGAGCTCCGAGAACAACAGAGGTAATAGGATGTAACAGCTTACATGGGAGGAATGACTAAGTTTGCTCTGCAGTTTGGATAATAGGTGAATGAAGACAGATATGACAAAAATCTATAAAATACCAAGTGATGCAGAGGTGAATAGAGACCATTCATTTGCTAATTCTTCCAACTCAAAATATAGGTACCTCCAAGTGGAATTAGTGACATGGGGGAGTAATGGAAGCAGAAACTTCTTTGCACAGTCTGCCACCAAGCTGTGGAAGTCATCATGATGGGGTATTGAGGATGCTAAACTTCAACATGGGCACAAAAGTTGTGTGGACAAATGCATAGAAGAAAAGTCCATGAAGGACTTCCATACAGTAATGCTGCTCTAGCTTTGGATGTCAGAGAAAAGCTGGAGCTGAGCAAGTAGGAGAAATATCACTCTCAGCTTATGTTATCCTTAGATCCTTCCCTAGGCTTCCACTTTTTTTTTTATGGAAAACTAAAAGGGAATCTTGAGAGAGCATCTCAACAGCCCCCAAATTTCCTTAGTAGTCAAAGACTTAGTGGGTCTTGCCTGGTGATGCTTTGCCTAGGACAAACAACAGGAAATAGCCACTGGGCTCCCCCTATCAAATTTTCTCCTCCTGGAGCTGCAAGGGACAGCTTGGCCATGAACAGGGAAAACCTGATGAAGAGGACCTGGACTTGGTAGGGCTTGGAATGGAGAGGTTAAAAATGAGAGGACAAGTGTGGCCAGAACCGCAGTAAGAGGCTCTGGAGTTCTTCAGCTTCACAATGTGTATGTGTAAGCAGGATACAAGACCAACTGAACCTTTGATCAGGCCCAGTACGATCTTTCCAAATGCTAATTTGACTGGATACAAGATAACATTACCAAGCATTCAGCCAAGAAATGGTCGCTAAGACTTTATGTTTACATTTGCATGACTGATCAGTCATATTAGTGCCCTTTCTACCTCACACTTCTCTCCTTTGATTTGTCTCCCCAGAATCAAGGCTGCCCCACGTGAAGGAGCCACCCCTAGGTCAGAAAGATGGGGGAAATGGAACAGATGAAGCAGGAGGCTGAGCAGCTGAAGAAGCAGATTGCGGTAATGCTGGCAACAGTCATGAAACTGCTGAGAGAGTGTCTATCCCCCCACCATGTGAACAAACTTTCCTTCTCAGCCACCAGTTGGAGTTGAACTTTATCTACACACTCAGAACCCTATGCAGTTCTCCACAGCCCTTTAAGTGCTAATGGAGATCTTCACAGCATGGTCAGGGGGAAGAGTGGGAGGGGAAGGGAAAGAAGAGGGGACAAGAGTCCAAAGAGTGTAGTGAATCCCTTGGGTCACCTCTGTCTCCAAGGCAGCTGATGTTCTGTCAGTGGGAGGATCCACAGAAAGGGTGCAGCACAGGGAACTGGATGCTGACCAGCTTTTGTCTCACCTTCCTGCTCTTGTCTCTTCTCCAGGATGCCCGGAAAGCCTGTGCAGACACAACACTGGCTCAGGTAAGGGACAGGGATGGCTGGGCAGGTGACTGTGTGAGAGTCAGCTAGCACCACTCTGAGGGGGTCTCTCTCCACCTGGGAAGCAGAGTTAGAAGGCAGAGATGTGGATAGCAGTAAAGCTTCTGCCAGTCCAAGACTGATTTTCTGTCCCACCACTCTTTTCTCAGATTGTTTCTGGAGTGGAGGTTGTTGGCCGCATCCAGATGCGGACCCGAAGGACCCTGCGGGGGCACCTGGCCAAGATCTACGCCTTGCACTGGTCCACAGACTCCAAGTGAGAGCAATGCTGCTGATCTGCTGGATGCAGGGCAGCACAGGGGCGTGATGGGCAGGAAGGCTCTGATGGGAAGAGAGCTACTAACGTGATCTTGTTCCTCTCTCACAGACTTATGGTCAGTGCCTCACAAGATGGGAAACTGATTGTGTGGGACACATACACAACTAACAAGGTAGGAGTCAGGTGGCTGCAGCAAATGGGGATGCTGCAGTGGGTCCTCTCACAGCTGTTGCCCTTGCCCTGCTCCCTCTGCTGTCAAGAGTCCTGACACTGTTTCTTGTCCTCCCAGGTTCATGCCATCCCTTTGCGTTCTTCCTGGGTCATGACCTGTGCCTATGCTCCCTCAGGGAATTTTGTGGCCTGTGGGGGTCTTGACAACGTGTGCTCCATCTACAGCCTCAAGTCTCGTGAAGGCAACGTCAAAGTGAGCAGGGAGCTCTCAGCCCATACAGGTGTGTCCACCACCTGCCTGCAACCTGGGCAACCCCTGCTTCCAAACTCCACCCTTCTAGCCCTGTACCTTTTCTCATATTTGCTTGTTCCTGCTTCCCAGGATACCTCTCCTGCTGCCGATTTCTTGATGACAACAGTATTGTGACTAGCTCTGGAGATACCACGTGGTGAGTGCTGTCTTTTGTGTCCTAGTGATGTGACCTCTGGCTCTTAGAGGCAGAGCACACATCAGCAAGCGCAGTCTTTAGGCTCTGCAGCAGTCCATTAAGGAAGAATTTCTCCTATATAGGGAGGCCACACAGAACACCTTAAGAAGCCTGATCCGTTCTTCCTCCCTGGACAGAACAGGTGCTTCTTTTCCCAGTTGATGCCAGGTCAAGATGCAGGTCAACTGCTGAAGCAGTAGGGACCATGTTGTCAGCTCTCACAAAGCACAGTGTCAGCTATCCAAGGACAGAAAACATTTTAAATTTATGTGAAGCCCACCAATGTGCTTCACTTCTCAAGTCTTGCCCACTGTGCAAGGGACACCACCAGACTTAGCGCCTGGAGCCTTTTGTTCCTGGTTCTCAGTTCTCGCTGTGCTGTGATTCTGAGCAGTGCCGAGCCTTTATTCACCCCATCCCATCCCAACACCTGCTTTGGAAGAACCTCTTGACCAAGGATGAGTCAGGATGTGGCATTTCCATCAGAGATCAGAGTAACACAGGGCTTGCTTGCCTGGCTGTAGTGTGAACATGGGGTGTGCATCCTACAAGTGTAGCCACAGCAGATCTTTTTCAGCCGTTTGCTGGTTCATGCTTTTTGTGTCACTCTTACCTCCTCTCAGTATTCCCTTCAACTGTTGCAGTTACAGGAATATGGTCAAACCTCACAACCCCCATCCTTAGTTTAACTCTGCTTTGGCAAAGGTGTCACCAGCAACAGCTGTGAAGGTATCTCTTGTTGTATACAGCTGACTCCAGGGATGCTATCACCCGTTTTTCCGTGCTGTAGCCATGGCTTCCCTCCTCCTTTTGCTTGCGAGTGGGACAGCCCTTTGGCCCAGCTGTAGATCTGTTCTACACTGTTCGCCTGGGTTGACTCTGAGAAGTTCTCTCCTCTCCCCCTGCACAGTGCGCTCTGGGACATTGAGACAGGGCAGCAGAAGACTGTGTTCTTGGGACACACCGGAGACTGTATGAGCTTGGCTGTCTCCCCAGACTTCAAACTCTTTATCTCTGGGGCTTGTGATGCTACTGCCAAACTCTGGGATGTGCGGGAGGGCTCCTGCCGTCAGACCTTTGGAGGACATGAGTCTGATATCAACGCCATCTCTGTACGTATGCTGTCTGCACAGGGGTAGGGAAGCATGGAAAATGGAGGGTGGACCAGCTCTGAAACAGTCTTGGGACAAGGTTGAAAAAAGCTGTCACAGTTGTGTGAGTAACAACGGTCTCAGGAGACCCTGGCCCAAACATCCAGCCTGAAGCAGGGAGGGCCTGTGTTCACTGAAGTTTGGAGGCTGGCTCTTCCCAGGCACCGAAGCACCTAGGTCTTAGACAGCCAGCACACCATGGTCTGTGGAGCTCAGCACCCTAACACAGGTGCTGGTGCAGCTTTGCTCATAGCAGCTGTTGGGAACTGTGTTTCAGGCATGCTCCAGCATCCCTGGCACAAGACACATGTGAGGAAGTGGGAATACCTAATTCAGCTGAGGGTCTTAGCTCCAGATAGAAGAGGTAGGAACTTGGGATCACAGGGAGATCTTCTGAAGATTAAATTTCTCACAAGACATCTGTGAGAAAGTATGCCCTCAGAGGCAAGGATTCAAACCAGAGCCCTAGAGACAGCAAGGGCAAGAAACATACCAGACTAATCCTTGTGGCTAAGCAACGAGTCTGCCAGCTTTCTGCAGTCTGCTGCTTGAACCACCCTCCACTGACTTCAATTACAACTTTTCTCATCTGTCCCACTGCTACCTTACAAGCCACATGGTTTTCTGCCATACCTGCTCCTTAGAAGCCCTTTCTTTGCTTCTCAGACTAAGGCCACAGAAAGGGAGTGTGTATGAGAAGGTTGGGGTATGAGGATCAGATAGAGGAAGGCTCTCATAGCTCTGAATCATGCTAGACCCCAGCTGGGGGATAATGGGTAGACATTTGTCAAGCCCCAAACTCACAGCTGGAGCTAAAGTAATCCTTCCTCAAGGACTGAGATGTCTTGCAACAGCTCTAGCCCATAGGTCATTGGTTTTCTTGAGGTGGACGGGGTTTATTAGGTCTTAGGAGAAGCATCAACCTCCCCCTTCAGCAGACTCAACTTTTATGATCCAGTACCTTGTCCCACTGGGTTTTCTTACCTCCATGGCTTCCTGGAGGTTAGCAGGGAGTTGAAGAGTTGAGGAAATCTGTCAGGATCTGAGGAAAACCTCACTAAAATCTGGTATGTGCCCTCCTCAGTTCTTCCCTAATGGTGAAGCCATCTGCACCGGCTCAGATGATGCCACCTGCCGTCTCTTTGACCTCCGGGCGGACCAGGAGCTCATAGTGTACTCTCACGAGAGCATCATCTGTGGAATCACATCAGTCGCCCTTTCCCGCAGTGGGCGTCTCTTGCTTGCTGGGTATGATGATTTCAACTGCAACATCTGGGACTCCCTGAAAGCAGAGCGTGTGGGTGAGTGGCTCTTTCATTCCCTTCAAGGTCTTGTGTCCCTATCAAGGCAAGGAAAAGGCATTTATTTTTTCTGAAGGGAACACATCCTATACTGAGCGAAACCCAACAAGGCTTCCTTGCACTTAAGGAGCACACCATAATTAGTACAACTCTCAGTTGTGCAGAACTATCGTTTCTCATGTTAAGGAAGTCAAGACCTTAAGGAACATCGTCTCAAGGGGGAAAGAAGGTTACTATTAGCTAATACCGCTCACAACCACCAGACTTTCCTATTTTCTCCTAGCCTCTGCTGTTTGCCAGTTCCAGGTACTCACAGTGCCACTTGGTGGCCAGACACCAAGCCGAGAGTGGGCTGTGGCTTCCATCCAACATCTTTGGATATTTTCTGATGCTCATACATAGAATACACACCATTTTTCTTTCAAATGTGGCCCCTACCCTCAGAAAATTCATAAAACACAGCCCACCGACATCACTGCCATTTCTCAACCGTATCAAGGACACCCTCCTTAGTCCTACATCACTCCAGGGTGAAAGCAGTTGTATGAGGATTCAGCTGGTTGTACTTGCCTAAGAACACTGCTCTTCGGCCAGTCCCATGGGTGGTGGTTGTAGGCCACGCACAAAAGTTCTTCTTTGTGTTTGCTCTTATTAGACACATACCAGTTTTAACACATTGTACAGGAACAGGGTGACACGCAGGGGTGTAGGTACACAGCCCATGATGCATGTCTTCTGCATGGTCAACCCTGTCATCTCTCACAAGCCCCACTTCCTTCCCTGACCTTTCCTTTCTCCCCCATAGGAATACTTTCTGGCCACGATAACAGAGTGAGCTGCCTGGGCGTGACAGCAGACGGCATGGCTGTTGCCACTGGCTCCTGGGACAGCTTCCTCAAGATTTGGAACTGAGGATGGCAGCAGAAAGGGGAAGAGCAGTGGAAGCATGGCCCACAGCCCAAGCCCATGCAAGCAGCATCGTCAGATGAGCACAACAGAAACGCCTACTTACCACTCCCGCTTGTCTCTAGACACAGGTCACTTGTAGGAGTCTCCTAGAGCGAAAGGGAAAGCAGAGGTCAGGGAGGAGAAGCAGGGGGAGCTGGGGAACAGGAGCACACACGCTGGCCCTTCTCTCCACCTCTAAATAGCCCCAGCAGTTTCCAGCCTTGTGCAGGCTTGAAGAGTTGCAAAACACTGTTCTTTATGTCTCAGGACTTTTCAGTACAATTCAGACAACCTGCATCTTCCTTCAAACACCTCTACCCACGCTGACACACATCCTCCTCCTTCAGAGGATCCCTCATCCAACACCTGCCCCCAACTAAGATCTCTCCCTGATTTAACTCTACCTAGCTTCTCTGTGCAGCTGTCCTATATCCCTGCAGACAGCCACGGAGGTGTACTGGGTTTGAGATTTCTATCACATCACCTCAAACAAAAAGCTAATGTAAATTTGGCTCATTTCCATTGGGGAAGACTTAGCTCAAGTCTTATCTATGCATAAACATGAGAAAAGTAGTCTTCAGACCTTCCAAAATACCAGAGAATATATTTATTCTTTTCTTAGATCAAATCTTATCTATGCATAAATGGCAGAAAGGTAGCCCTCAGACCTGCCAGAATATCAGGGAATATTGTATTTGTTATTTATTGTCTGCTTCTTGCTGTACCTTCCCCTTTTGCCTCACTTCTGCATTGTGTGGTGACACTGTCTAACCAGTAGCCATTGGCCCCTGTTTTCAAGTTTGTTTAGATTTCATAGCCCAGGCAAATAAAGAAAACTCACATAAGCACTGCAGGCTGTGTTCTTTCCAGCATTGCAATGAGCTACTGCAAACACAACTTCTCTCCTATGAATTTTGCCTGCTGACCCCATCCAGACACCTCATCCACAGATCTTGCCCTAGCTCACAATCCGTCAGAGGAGGGTGTTCCTCACCTATGAGGCTGGAATTAGGACAGGGAGCTGAAAATGCACCCTTGCAAACCTTGGAGATTTAAGCTCAGTTACAGGACACAGACATTTTATTCAGTCCCTATTCCATTTGTTGGCTCATAACAACATCCTGGGGTCCCAAGGCTGTGCTAGGGAGAGCTGATGGTCAGCAAGGTTTAGCAACTTATCAAGAGAAGGTCAGTATTAGCACACAATACTATCCCACGCTATTTTGGATCTCACCTTCATGCCAGACCCTTGCAATAGTCTACAGTCCTTTGTATACATTAGTTTTAGGCCAGTGCAGGCAGTTTAACTTCAGAAGCAACCCCAAATGTACAGTCTCTTGCACAGAGCTGCAGCTTCCTGGCCCTTGCTATAGCATGTGGGTTCAAGACCAGACCGTTCCGCGTGTTACAGTTTTTAGGGCTAATGGGAAGTTGAACTATTTGTTCGTGAACCCTTGTCCCCAAAGAAAATATTGTGCTGGGCAAGCAGGGGGCTCCTGCTGTCCTCTCAGGACATACAGTCAGCAAAGGCAAAGGCTTAACACAAATTTATTTACTACAGATAAAAAAATCAACAGAAAAATCAATACAGCAATGTACAATAGAAGAGCCAAAGTCTGTGCTGTACATAAGACATGGCAAACTAGGAGGGGGAGAGAAAGAGAGTAATCTTTCCCCACAGGGATAGACAAGAAGTGTGATCACTGCTCTAGAATTTCAGTCTATTGCAGGATTTTCCCCCCCTAGAAAACTCAAATTACAGCAAGATCCTGAAAAAGGAAATCTCTAATTCTCCACAAAAGGACACTGTTGGTTCTCTTTGTTCAAGTCATTCCAAGCACAGTTCCCAGATTTAAAGCTCCTGCTCAAGTCCACTGTCACTTCCTTCTTTTCCCCAAGGTTCTCTCCCAACACGTGCTTCTTGCCCTAGAGAAATAAAAAAACCCAAACAAAGTGTAAAACACAAATTAATTGATGGTTAGGTAATTCTCAGTGAAACATGTAGCCTATTTTCAGGCCATTCAGCTTTGGCTCTCTTGTAACAATGTAAAAAAGTGATGGACTTCTTTCTACAGCCTAAAGAGAAAGAATGCACTGAAATGGGCAATATCATGTTAAGACCTAACAGACATTAAACAAGACTTGTAGGCACCTAAGGACAGGGCTGACCCACAGAAAAATATTTATGAAGTTACTAGGCTCTACAGGTCTAGGAGACCACAGTTCCAAACTGGGGCCCTACAACACACAGAAACTGAAGGATTTGGCTTTTTCCAGCCCATTCTCTGTCCCAAAATATGACCCATTAAGCTTTACCTGGCGAGGAGCAGGAGTACTGGGAGAATTGTCATCTCGTAGAATGCTGAGGGGAGAGCGGCCAGTTCCTCCAGATGTTGCCATGATTTTGTTGTTGGGCTTGTGTCTTACAGGCTTACTCACTAGTTGACAGAAGGAAACACATCAGTGCATCACAACAAGGCTAGAAGGTCCTAGATTTTAAATGCCTCCCGGCCTTTATGATCTAGTTTGCTTGCCTGTGCAGCAAAGACTTACCTGAGGACTTCTAGGCAAAGGGATCACAGAAAGGTTGATGTTGGAAGGGAACTCAGAGGACCTGCTCCAGCAAGGCCACCTAGAACCAGTTGCCCAGCACCATGTCCAGGTCATTTCTGAATCTCTCAAATGGAGATTCTGCAGCCTCTCTGAGCAACCTGCTCCAGTGCTCAGTCACCCTCTCAGTGAAAAAAAGCGTGTCCTGATGTTCAGAAGCTTCCTGTGTTCCATTTTGTCCCTGTCGCCTCTAGTCCCACCACTGAAAGGAGCCTGGCTCTCCCTTCTGTTATTTATATGTGTATTATAAGATACCCCCTGAGCCTTTTCTACCCCAGGTAGAACAGTCCCAGCTCTCAGCCTCTCCTCCTAGGAGAGATGCTCAGCACAGAGCTTTCTGTAGCAGAGTCCACATCACAGACTCATCCATAGCACTGTGATGTGCTTCCCACCCTTGCTCCCTAACTCTTCCCAAGGAAAAGCTGAAAGGTTTCTTTGAACAGGTCTCTGTAATCACAAACCCATCTCAGAGAGGGGAGCAGTTTACATATATCTCTTGGTTTTGACTACGGGTTGAAAACACAATTTCTCAACTCTTCAAAGAAACAGGTTTGATAACCCAACACCTCCCAAAGGGGCCTCCCAGCTGCAGAGCCTCCAGATCAGGCTGCCCGAGGTGGTGGGACACAGCCGAACCGGGGGATGAGGCCAAGGCTTCTGTCAGGGGGCAAAGCCTGGAGAAGGCAACCGATTCCGAGGCTGCCGAGAGCCCCGACTTGCTCACACCGCGACCCGGGTGGCTCTCGGGGCACACGGAGCCCTGTCACCGCCACACCGAGCACTTACCGGAGGTCAAGCCGTGCCCGGCGGGGCGGGCGGGCCGAGAAGGGCCCGTGCTGGGAGAGAGCGGACCCTCCGGCTCCCCCACCGCCGGCAGGGCGCTCCGCCGGGCCGGCTCCTCGGCGGGATCGGTCGCTCCCGGCGGCGCCGGCTCCGGGGCCGCGGCCTCTGCCCCGAAGGCCTCGCTGAGCTGCTTCACTAGGCGGTCCACGCTGTCTGCCGGGGGCGGAGGAGGGTGGGGTGAGCCGCCAGGCCGGGCAGCCCCTACCCCGCGCACCCCCGCACCCGCCTCACTTACCACTCGACACGGCTCTCATAGGCGTGCGGGAGATGCCGGGTGTGGGCGAGCGCGGGTCCCGCTCTTGGGCGGTGCCCGCCGGCGGCTCGGCGGGGCTGGGCTGCGGGCTGCCCGCCGGGGAGCTCACCACCTGCGGAGAGGGCAGCCGTGGGGGCGGCAGGCCGCAGCCGTCCGGGGCGGGGCGGCGGCGGCCGGGAGGGCGCCTACCTCGATGGGGGTGCGCAGAATGCCGGCGGTGGGGGAGCGGGGGTCGCTGACGTGCGCTAGGTGCTTGTTGCAGGGCGCGGCGGGGGTGGCAGGGGCGCTGCCCGAGACGCCCATGGCAGTGACGGCTGCGCTGCTGCTGGGCCGCGCCGTTCAAATCTCCCGCGCGCCAGCCGGTGCCGCTGCCCATTGGCCGTCGCATGGGGGCGGGGCCCGACACGCCCCGCCCATCGTCCCCGCCCCCGTCCGCCCGCCGACCCCGCTGTCCCCGCCCGTCACGTCCCGCCTCGTTCCGCTGTCAATCTTCGGACACTGACCCGCCCCCCACGCCCCGTTCTGCGTTGTTATTGGTCAAGAAGCCCGGAACCACCCCCTGTGACGAACGCAGGGTGGCTGCGATTGGCCGAGCCGGCCAGTGGGCGCCACCAGCCCGGCCCTCAGCCTCACTGCTGACTGGCCAGAACCCACCTGATCGCGCCGGGCTGCGATTGGGCGGGGAGGGGCTGAGGGCGGTGCCGCAGTGAGCCGCTGTCATGGCGGAGCTGAGCGAGGCGCTGCTGTCCGTGTTGCCGTCCATCCGGGTGCCCAAGGCTGGCGACCGCGTCCACAAGGACGAGTGCGCCTTCTCCTTCGACACGCCGGTAAGCGCGCCCCGCCGCCGGCCTGCCCACCCGCCTGCTCGCCCGGGCTACTCCCGCCGCGGCCGGCTCACACCCTGCCGCCCTCCCGGGCGCCGCCCGCGCGGGACCTCATGGGACTTGTGGTTCCCCGGCGGCTGCGGCGGCCGCGCCGGGGCGGCCTGCGGGGCCCTCGCGAACTACAGCGCCCGGCGTGCCCTGCGGCGCGTCCAGCCCGCCCGTGGCGCGCTGGGGGCTGTAGTTCTGGGACCAGGGCGGGCGTGGGCAGGGCGCTCTCCCCGACCAGCCGCGGCCCGGCCCGGCCGGCCCTAGGGAGCGGGTGCCCCCGGCCCGGACCCGCCGCTGCGGGGCCTCCCTGGGACTTGCGGTCCGGCGATGGGCGGGGGGTTGGGGCGCGCCCTGGGCCCGCCATTGGCGGCGGGAGGCGGGCCGGGGGTCCCGCCCTGCCGGGGTCTGAACCTCCTCCAGCCTCGCCGCGCGGTGTGGCCCGGCAGGCGGGGGCCAAGGCCGTGCTGTGTCATTAAGATGGCAGTGGTCCCTTCTCCAGCCATCTCCACCCCGCCGGCATCCCTGCGTCTCCTGCGCTACCCACGCCCGGCCTAGGCGGACCAGGGGAGGCGCAGGCGGCAGGAGAGCGAGGTTCCCCCTTGGGCTTCTCCGCGGGTGCTCGTCCGGGCTGAGCCCCAGCCCACCAGAAATGGGCTGTAATTGGAAGATACGCGTCCTTCGAGGAAGCGGCACATGGCATCCTGGCCCTCATCCCCTCCCTGAGTCCCACAGTGATGCCTAGCCGTGCGCTGCCCACTCTGACTGTCTCAGCTGCTGCTGAGACCTTAGTGGTTTCACTCTTTTCCAGCCTCTGCATTTGGGTCTCTCAGCCCTTCAATTTTAAAAGGATACTTCTGCTGAACGAGCATGGTGTTTTCCAGCTGCTGGGGGGATAGTGGTGCTCATTCTGTGTCTGTTTTGGAGCTGCTCACAAGCTTTTGAACCCAATAGCAAAAGTAAACAGTGGTCTGTTAACCTTATTCACACTGTAGCTTGGCAGCATTCCCTGTGGCACTGGGAATCATGCTCTTGGACAGGGTGCCACAGTTTTGCTGGTAATGATTGTACTGTGCTCTGAACTTGTGAACTGTGAGTGCTAAGGGCCTTTTGCAAGGTAGACTCCTGGGGAAGCTCAGACTTTCCTGGTTCAGTAGCACCCTGCCATAAGTGAACAGGCAAATAGTTTTTTTAATATGTCATCATGACAGGAGTGCCTGTTGTGGGACAGCCAGGCAGGGGCTTGCCGTCTTATTTCTGACTCGCTGCTAAGTGACTGGTATGTAGGAATGAGCTGTTGCCGTGATTTACTGAATAATGACTAGTTTTCCGTGCCTATCCTAGCAGCTGGAATGGCATTCTTTCCCACCTCCCTTCAGTTTTATTCCTCCTTCCTTCCAGGAGTCAGATGGCGGCTTGTATATCTGCATGAACACGTTCCTGGGCTTTGGGAAGCAGTATGTGGAAAGGCACTATCAGAAAACAGGCCAGCGGGTCTATCTGCATCTCAAAAGAACACGTAAACCGGTAAAAAATAAAAATTTATATGCTCAAGCTTGTTCTGAAATTGAGAGCTGGGCTGTGTCTCATTATTCAACCAGATACAGTTTATTCTCCTCAGACACAACTGATGTTTTTCCTGGTGAATTGAGGGACACCAGTCCTTCAGCTCTGCTTATGTTGCATTGTTATATGGATTGCCCATGCTATTTCGGCCCAGCTTCCTTCTGTTCTCAGGGTAGCTTAATTTCAATCCTTAAGGCCTGCCACCGCTTGCCTGTCCCCCTAATTCTATTTCCGTATTTCTTGTCAATGCCATAGAAGGAAGAAGACACCAATTCCAGTGCTGGGGACCCCCCAAGGAAGAAACCAACTCGCTTGGCTATTGGTAAGGAAGTACTTGTGCACTCTGTGGTCCTTGTTGTTTTGAGCCAGCTCTCTGGAGCTGCCTGGCTCGTCTCTTTTGCCTTTACTCTTCTGGGCTAGTATGACTGGCCAAAGTAAGACTTTTCATTTTCTAATGTGTCTCAGGTGAATAGTTTCTGCAGAACAGTCATTGAGGTGGTAGTTGTGTTTTGTGTCCAAAGTTGCATCATGTTTTCTGTGGATAAATACATTTTGTATCCTCTCTGCATGCCTGGCTCAGCTTGTTATGGTTATAACCAGAATAGGATTGTTGCTTAAACAGGATGTGCCCAGTGTGGGGCTGAAGGAAGTTTGAGAAAATATATAAGTCTGAGAAAAGTAAGTTTGAAGCTTCTGACAGATAAACTATTCTGTAAACTTCTCAGATATCGAACTAGTGTTATTGATATAGATGGGGAAGAAGTTAATGGTAAATGCCGTATTAACGTTTTTGGCTCAATAGGTCTTTGAAATACAAGGTTGATGCTGGAGAAAATACGTGTGAACATTAAAATATTAAAAACAAGCCCTTTCTTTTTGAAGAACAGGGCTGGTGTTCCATTATTCTCTTGCACCAACTGAAAAGGCTGTCATGGCAATCAGTGGAGATGCTGCTTATTTGGTGCAGTCTCAGCTCGTAATTTCTGAACCATTATGGAGACACATAAAGCAGATGACAGGAACATTTGTAGCAGTAACAGGTTCTTGGCTTGCTGGAAGCTGACCACTAGAGGGAAATCCAGAACCTGGACTGGGAACATCTTGCTTTTGGCTCACTTTTTCCACTGCTGCCAGAGCACAAACACTGCTATTAAGGCTGTCAGCTGCTCTCTGTTTGGATGGTGAGCTGAATGGAGTCCAAAAGATCACTTCTAGCAAAATTGAGACTAGAATCTATGTTTCTTCAGGTAGCCAGTGCTTTTATTGATACAATTATGCTGCTTTTGGAGAGATGAGGCCCAGTCTGCATTATGAGTTACTTCTGCATCCTGAATTCTACAAAGGTCTTGAGAGAAGTGTTATCAGTGGGTTGGCAAATATCTACCTGTGATAACAGTTTAGTGGTGTGAAAGGATCAGGAGAGAATAAAAGAAAGTATTAGCCCTGTGACACAGTGGTCTTAAGTTCAGGAGAGATTTTTTTTATCTTTATTTTAGCCGAACTATGGTGGTTTAGCTAATCCTGACACAGGAGATTTTTTTAAAGTACTAGAAAGATTTCAGAGCAAAATGTCATTAGCTGCAAAATGTAGCCCTTGATCTCTCTGTACCTCATTCTCCCCTCTCCATGGAAAAAAAAATCTACAGTGCTTGCCTCCTATGCCTGAATGTTGGTTGAATGACTTTTGTAGTCTGTGGTGCGTAGATACCATGGAAAGGGAAGCAGTGTGCCTCGTGGCAAGGTGTTGGCTATAAGTGGGGGGGAAAGGACTAGGAGTCAGTCTGCTGGCTGAAGACACTCTTCCTCAAATAGAGCCTCAGAAGGTTCATATAACCACTGAGGGAACCTCACCAGTCTGGTTTAGTTCGTTTAGATTTTGGGAATCGCGTAATGCCCTGGGGGATTGTGTATTGCTTTACTCTGTGAAGTGGTGACAGGAAATCTCTCTGGGCTGTGCCGAAGAGGCACAGAAGAGGATTATCTGGGTATGTTGTTGCATGATGCTGGGGACTGTTTTCAGGTATTTCTAAAATCACTGTATTCATAGGTAGCAGTTTGTGCACAGTGTAAAAATTGTAGGTATCTAAGGAGGGAGTTGCAGAAGATCTCATGGGACCGGGTGTTTTTGTCAATAATGTTTTAAGGAAATGCAGTAGTGGTTATCAGAACTGTGTCACACAGAGGATTCTTGAGGCAGAGACACTGAACAGCAAAAGCTTGTATTCCCTGCAGAGATTTGTTGCAGTCACAGATGTTCATAGATCTGTTGCAGAGGTTATTGGAGCCACAACATGCAATTTTTCAAGGAATAAAGGAAATTCAGTTTAAAAAATCAGGGGGTTTAGGCTGCTAATAAACCCTATCTGTCTTGCCTGTTTCCTTCTGGGATGTAGCATGTGAACACCTGGAGAACAGGAACGGCCAAGCTTTTTCCCTGAGTTCCTACATAATTCAGAAACCATTCCCTGCTGTAGTTGAGGGAATCTGCAGAAACTACAGATGTTTTAGGTGAACATCCATCATGACTATTGGCAGCTGGCAAATAACCTTTTATGTATGGATCTCCCATTTCTGTTTCAACCTCTGGAAAGCAAGGCTAAGTGTACATGAGAAACTACTAGCACTATACCTTTCCTAAGACTTTTTCTGCGATTCTGGATGTTCCAGGGGAGTTCCTGGTTCTTCTTGCTTGAGTTCGGGACTCTGAACTATCCTTTCTGGAAAAGGCAAGAAACAGAGGCAGGCTCCTTAAAGATGCTGGCAGAGCTGACCTGTGCACAGGGCTGCAAGATGATCTCTTCATGCACATCTCCATTCACCATCTTGAGTCTTCTGGTGAAGGATGAACACCAGTGCTTTATCTTGGCTCTGTTCTAGAACAAGTGGTTTTTTTCTGGTTGTAGTCAGGGTCTAGAGACTCTTTTTAAGCATCGGTAAAAAGAGCTGGGAAAAGGCAAACCTGTTGTCATTGGGCTTATATTTGCTTCTGTGAAGTCCACACCGCCAGCAGAAATTTTGGGATCCAGAAGTGGAAGAAAGGTTGTAGATCACTGATTTAGAGCTTTATCTTAGTCATAGTGCTTTATTTCATGTAAACTCTGGGCAAAGAAGCTTGGCGAGCTCTTTGGTTTTACCTGTTACCACAATGTTTTTTTCTTCCTGTAGGTGTAGAAGGTGGATTTGACATCACAGAAGAAAAGTTTGAATATGACGAAGATGTAAAAATAGTAATTTTCCCAGACCATTTGGATATTCCTCGTGATGGCCTGGAGGGCCTACCAGACATGGTCAGAGATAGGGTATGTTTGGGTGTAGGCCTGTGTTTTCTATTGATGAGAAAATGTACCTTTACAGAGAAGGAAACACTACCCTGTGAAAGGGATCCTGCAGAGCTGCTGTGAAGTCTCAGCTGGCAGTAAGCAGGACTGTTCTGCATTTACACAGTTCTTTATATTATGAAGTCCTGGCTTGTGTGTGACTGAGGCTCCATAACACAACTGACTTGCCTAAATGTACAGTGTTGTGCTACTGGAAGCTTCTTTCCATGTGCCCTTCATGTTTTTTCCTGCTGTCCTAATTCCAGATTGCCAGTGCAATTGAGGCCATCCTGACAGCAGATTCAGCCTCACGGAAGCAGGAGGTGCAAGCTTGGGATGGGGAGGTTCGACGTGTTTCCAAACACGCTTTTTCTCTGCACCAACTTCAGAACGACGTCCGCATCCCACCATGGTGAGCTTAGTACTGAAACTAGGTGTGTCCCAGACCTGTCCCCGTCACTTTCTTCTCCTGTCCTGTACTGCAGCAGCAGATGACACTGCTTTTGTGAGTCTCTGAGTGTGCCTTGTTATAGTAAATAAGGGGGAGATGGCAAACTAAGGCATTTCAGGATGCTCAGTGTTCTGAAATGAAAGAGGATTGAGATTGCCTATAGTGCGGGTAATGCGGTCAGCAGTGGGTAGTAATGGAGAGGGCTGGGGAGGTAGGATCTAAAGGTTTTCGCTCTGATCTCTTTTTCTCTGTTCCTTGTCCGTAGTGGCTGGAAGTGCAGCAAGTGTGACATGAAGGAGAACCTGTGGCTGAACATGACGGACGGAGCCATCCTCTGTGGTCGGCGCTACTTTGATGGCAGTGGTGGCAACAATCACGCGGTCGAGCATTACCGAGAAACTGGCTACCCACTGGCTGTGAAACTGGGAACAATTACTCCTGATGGGGCTGGTGAGAAGGGGATCCTCTGTGGGGAAATCCCAGGCACACTCAGGCTGACTTGGGTCTCTGACAAGGCAAGTCAGGGAGGATTTCCAGGTATGGGACTAATGCTACCCATCTTACGACCTGGAATGTGCAGTGTCATCCCATTGTGAACTTCCCCACTCTGATGTACTTCTTGCATGAGGTGAAGAAACAGCTGATAAAACCTTGCCTTCCTCTTCCAATCCCTTGTAACTGGAGGACTTTAGAATAGTTATCCAGGTTGCCATCTTATTTTCTGTGTTTATCAAAGAATTTTGTGTCCAAATCTTAAGCAGAGAGTATATGGCACAGTAACCCAATTTCCTCACTCCGAGCGTATGTGTACCTCTGTACCTCGATCAGTGGCAAAGTTGTTTGTCTTGTCACGTTGTTCAGAGGAATCTCAGTGTTCTGTGATGCTATTCTGCTGAGGAGGAAAAGAAACCCCAACTGCCCAGTTTGTCAAAACTCACAGTTCTGAGCACTCTGTTCTCTTCATCCAACTGTGAATTTGAGATCATAGGCCATTATAAGTCTCTGTTTCTCCTCTGTGTTCCTGCATAGATGTGTACTCCTATGACGAGGATGACATGGTGTTGGATCCCAACCTGGCAGAACACCTGGCACACTTTGGGATTGACATGCTCAAGATGCAGAAGGTGAGGGGGAAGGGTGATCCTTCATAGGCTGAGAGGGAGAGAGTAGCAACTCTAGGTATTTTGGTTGGATTCCAGCTTTCTGTGACTATGCAGAACCATTCCTGATCAAGAAACCCTGGGTTTTTTTGTCACAGTTATCTCATCTACCTCTCTTCTTTCACTGCCTTTTTTGCCTTTCTTTCATGTCCCTCAAGTTTATTTCCTTGGGGTTATGTGTCAGTACTGTGGGCAGAGAGACTCCCAGGTGCTGAGCTGTGTTCCCTAGATTCAGTGTTAGTGTGTGATTTCTATGCCTCTTTTCAAGGAATGGTTCAGATTTCTCCCGTGTTTGTTATCCTTCCTCTTTCTGTCACAGGTATTCAGATATATAGAAACAATTCTTGTTTCTTCCTCCTCTCTGAATAGCATAAACCACAATGGATTTGACTATGTGTATCTCTACAACTTTTCACACCTCTAATGTGCCCTTGAGTCTGTCTTGAGGATTTTTCCTGTTCTTTCCCTCTGCAGACAGACAAAACAATGACAGAACTGGAAATAGACATGAATCAGCGCATTGGGGAGTGGGAGCTCATCCAGGAGTCTGGCGTGCAGCTCAAGCCTCTCTATGGGCCTGGGTACACTGGTATCCGTAACCTGGGCAACAGTTGCTACCTCAATTCTGTGATGCAGGTGCTGTTCAGTATCCCAGACTTCCAGAGAAAGTAAGTGAGTTTAGTCACCTTTTCCCATTAGTCTGGGATCAGTAGAAAGGTCTCCTAGAGCTGGGAGCTTCTGTTACAGTAATCATGCTCAGAACTGCCTCTATACTAGATGAACCTATATATCCCTTAGATTGTCTCATTTTGCTCTGCAGGTATGTGGACAAGCTGGAGAAGATATTCCAAAGCGCACCTTCAGACCCCACACAGGACTTCAGCACACAAGTGTACGTAGAGTTTTGGTGAGAGAGGGAAGGTCAAAGCTGCCTGGGTGCATCCCTTCTTTGCTGGTTTGTTCAGGTTTCTCCCTCACTCTCTGTTTCCATGCCCACCACCGAAGACACCGATCCTCAGTGATCAATAAGGATGTAAGCTAAGAAATTCAGCTGAATGCCCTAGGTGCAGAGGACAGAGAGCACCTCAGTGTTCATGGGAGGCTCTTAAATGAGCTATGTGGGAAGACAGTATTGTCTGTCACCCCAGGGGGATTTCTGGTAGGCAGCTTCTGTCTGCATAACAGCAAAAGTGCTTGCTGTCTGCAATGGAGGGAGATTGTAAAGAGCAAAGGAATATGTAGATTTAGTCAATTTTATTCTCAATGGGTAATTTATATATGCTTAAAGAGGCTTCCCTCGAGAGGTGTTGTGTGAGCAATAGCAGGAGAATATGCAGATGGAGGAACACAAGATTTGGGAGGGTTTTACATTTTAAATACATGAAATCTATGCTACAGCTGCTCTAAAACGGCAAAGCAGCATGTGGAGGTTTGGGATGAAGAAAGGGAAGGTGGCATTTGTGGAAGGGAGCTCAGTGGGAGGGGTGGTTTCTAAATTTGGACAGCCTGGAGTGAGTTGTTCAATTAGAGGGGATTAAGATGAGACAGCCAGAAAGCAGAGGGAAGAATTGGTAAGATTTGGTTCCAGACAAATGGCAGTATTGATGGGGAATGACTTGAGTGAAGTGAAACAGTAGGAGAGTCAGCATAGGAGGAAGTTCCTGAACACTTCTGTTATCCATTAAGTGCCTCATGCAGTCATCCCTGATTTTTCCTCTGGGAAAAAGTGATCAGTCTGCTCACAGCAATGCTATTTCTGGTTCAGACAGTTTCCCTGTGCCCTGTTGTCTCCTGCACAGTCAGACAGACTGCTACCTTACCCGTGTCGGACTGCAGCTCAGTTTGGCTGTTACACAATTGCCATGTGGCTCAGCACCCGCTTTTCCTTTATGTGCTACTCAGTGTGCAAGCAGTGGTTGAGGTTGGTGCCCAAAAGTCCTGGTAACTTTGAACTCAGTGATATCTCCTGGGGCCAGAGGGCAGACCACAATAAGATGATCTTGTCTGGTGCAGCAGAGAAAGCTGTTACCTGTGAGACTGACAGTGTTAAAGCTGGATGGGTTGCTGTGGCTCCCAGAGTATGTGGGACTGAAGAAACTGTTTTGATGCTAACAGTGACTTCATCATTCCAGAGCCAAACTGGGCCATGGACTGCTTTCTGGGGAGTATTCAAGGCCAGCCTCTGCAGATGGGGAACAGCAGCCTGATCAGAAGGTGATCCTTAGATATGGCATCCTCTTGATGTGTGTGTTGCATGAGGTACTGTGTGTACTATGTAGGAAAGGAGAGAGAAGCCTTTCTGCAGACATTTCCTAAGGCTCATTCCAAGACCGTGTCACTTGAAGAAAAGCATGGCTAAGAGTAGCGTGCTACTTGCCAGGACACATGCCAGGCAAATTATGACCACTTTCCTGTTCCACTTTGTTGTTTGCAGGGTATGCAAAATGGCATTGCTCCACGCATGTTTAAGTCCCTCATCGGAAAGGGGCACCCAGAATTTTCCACTAACCGACAGCAGGATGCCCAGGAATTCTTTCTGCACTTCATCAATATGGTGGAGGTAATGGTTGAGTCTATCTGTCAAATCATGGAAAAGCCAGCTTGGTTTTCTCCCCACAGCAAGGGTAAGGAGTGGAGGTGAGAAACTGGCAATCAGGGCAGAGAGAGGGAGAGAACACAGGGAAATTGGCCAGCCAGCACCTGCTGAGGCAGAGAAGGAGAGATGCTTGGCCATGTTTTCAGGGCTGATTCCTTGGAGAAATCTCTGCTGGGAGTGGCACAGCTGGAGATGCAAATTTTCTTTAGGGGCAGGAGTGCCATGGGTTCCTGGGGTAGTGAAGTTGGCTCTAGTTTCCTCTTTGCTGTCTTTTCAAGAGGACTGGGTACAGAAGTGAATACTCTTCAGCCACGTCCTGTGTGGGATCACTGCTACTGCAGATAGTTATTTCTGCCATTCTGATGTTACATTTGTCCTTCTAATCTCTCCTTCTTCAGAGGAACTGCCGCAGCTCGGAGAACCCTAACGAGGTCTTCCGTTTTCTGGTGGAGGAGAAGCTGAAGTGCCTGGCCACAGAAAAGGTGAAATATACCCAGCGTGTGGACTATATTATGCAGCTGCCTGTGCCAATGGATGCTGCACTCAACAAAGGTCAGTAATGTGCCAAGACCTGAACAGTAGCAAACTCTATGTTTGTGTATTGTACTATTCTTACAGAACTCCTTAAATGAGAAGGGGACTTCTTTGCCACTTCTGAGGCCAGATCCTTCTCCTGCTTTTGTGGGATCAGGCTGATTTCTTCAGAGGTGGTGTGACACGGTGATGTCCCTGTGGAGCCTTTCCCTCGGACACCACAAGCTGGCCTGTGATTCAGCAAACCAGGACTGACTGCAGTAGCAGAACAGTGCTCTGGAAGTTATGCTCCATTCTTGATGGCGTGTATCTATAGGCCTGTTCCGCCCCTGGGTATAGCTTACACCAGTTGTTTTGTAGGTACCTAGAGGTGGTCCTTGATGACTCTGTTTTATTCTCTAGATGAACTACTGGAATATGAGGAGAAGAAGAGGCAGGCAGAGGAGGAGAAGCAGCCATTGCCTGAGCTGGTGCGAGCCAAGGTGCCTTTCAGCTCCTGCCTAGAGGCCTATGGAGCTCCAGAGCAGGTGGATGATTTCTGGAGCACAGCCTTGCAGGCCAAGTCTGTGGCTCTCAAGTGAGTGTGTGTCAGCTAGGCTGTGACAAACTGGCCGTAGCTGCATCTTTGGGGACTACTTGTAGTGGCTTGGGGAAGAAGCATTACTGAAGCTTTGTAGTCAGCCACGCCCTGGACCCATAGAAGGTTGAAGCAGAGTGGGAATCAGTCTGTCAGTGCTGGAGTGGTTGCCCCGAGTGGGCAGAACAGCAGTGTTGATGAAGTCAGATTTCAGTTACTGAGAGGCTATGAAAATACAGTGATATTCCAGAAAACTAGTAGCTTTTGTAAATGTAAAATTTAGCTTTAGAATCAGTACCGACAGTATGGCGACAGTGGTCTTGCATAGTCTCTCAAATTTCTTTAAGTTTTTAGCTATTAAGATTAGAAAAAAACGCTGAGTGTAACAGATGCAAGAGTTCTTTTTAAGAATGGTAACTTAAGTGCTAGTAGCAAAGTTTAAAGAACAGCTTTAATTTTTCTCACTGCCTGGAGCACATGCAAGAGTGAAAAGGTAGAGTGAGAAGATTACAAATGTAAGTGGCTTTCTGCTGTGATGCTACTGTGTGTTCTTCTGCAGTGAAGAAGCTGGAACTATTTTTCTAACAAATATTCTGTTAGTAAGAAATAGTTACTACAAACATCACATTGAAAAATAACATTTTGTTTTGCTTTTTAGTGAGTTGTGTTCAAACGCTTTACCATTGATTAAGTTAGTTCTACAGCATGTTGCAGTTATTTCCTGGTAATAAGTATCTTGTCTCACAGGCACTTCTCCCTTCACAAACATTCCCCTCTGTTTCATAGATTCCAAAATAATGTTCAATCAAATTCAGTTAACTTAAAATTCACTTCTGCTTCATATCCAAAAAATGCTCTTGTACTTGAAAGCTTGTCAGTTCCTGCAGCTGTATCTGTTGGTCTAATAAAAGATATTATTTCCTCTACATTTTTTAAGGGTTAGACTTTTAATTAAACACCAAAATGTGAGGAGGCTTGTAAAATACAGGATTGGAGGGCAAGAGAGCATGTACTCTTTTTCGTCAACCCCCAAGATTTTGTAAACGTTGCACTCTGTCCCATCTTGTCAGGGCTTCTTTAGAAATGGTTCTGTTTGAGGACCTCTAAGCTCAGCACAGGAGTGCTGTACAAATAGGTGTGTCCTCCTGGCTTAGAATATGCCTCTGCCCTGCTCACTGATTTCTTAAATCAACTAGGTGCCCTCAATTGTTGCTGACAAAGTATTTAAAAATGTTATGTGTCTCTTTCAGAACAACACGGTTCGCCTCTTTCCCAGATTATCTGGTCATCCAGATCAAGAAGTTCACTTTCGGTCTGGACTGGGTGCCCAAAAAGCTTGGTAAGAAGAATGAGAAGTACAGAACATATAGGTACTGGGAGTCACATATGGATATTGTGGTCATCATTGCAAAGAGGAAAGGAAGTACCCCAAAAGTTGCTGCAGGCATCCCCAGGGACTTACCCTTCAAGATCTCTCAACCGAATCCTTTGTTTCTGCCCCTGTGGGGAGGCTGAGCAAGACTTTATTTTGCAGATGTTTCCATTGAAATGCCAGAGGAGCTGGATATCTCTGCGCTGCAGGGAACAGGGCTGCAGGATGGAGAAGAGGAAATGCCAGACATCGCACCCCCACTGGTGACACCAGACGAACCCAAAGGTAGCCTGGGGTTCTATGGCAACGAGGACGACGACTCCTTCTGCTCCCCTCACTTCTCCTCTCCAACATGTTAGTGATTCTCCTCCTCTCTTCCTGATGCCTGACTCATTTCCCTGCTCTCCTTGCCTTGTCTCCCATGCTAGCAGTTTTCCACTTGCTCGGACTTTCCCTGTCCCTCTGTCAGTGATTGCCGGCTGCCTCCCTTGCATGCCTGTTATGCAAGGGTGTTATGCAAGGGAGTTTGTTGATTCCTGTTCTGTGCAGGATGGTGGGGTGGCATGTCTGGTGCATTTAGAGGAGGCAGAGCTGGGGTTTATACAAGATTTAACTGGTACAGTTATTTTATTTTCACAAACCACAGTGGGAGGTTGGGTTTGGAGCCTAGGGAGGAGCCAGTGCTCCCAAGTTCATGGGTTCAGTTGTTTTGTTCTTTTGGGATTCCTGTGTGCGAGACTGCACTTCTGAAGAGCAAGGGTGGTAAAGGATGAGAAGAGCAGAGAGATGGAGCTTGGTGTGAAATAAAGTCAGAAGTGGTGGCTTTGGAGGCTGTGTGACACTACGCAAAATGGAGCAGGCAGGGATGGGTGGGAGTGGGTGGCTCTAATCTCTGTGTTCCCACAGCACCCATGTTGGATGAGTCGGTGATTATCCAGCTAGTGGAGATGGGCTTTCCCATGGATGCCTGCCGCAAAGCCGTATATTACACAGGGAACAGTGGGGTTGAGGCGGCCATGATGTGGGTCATGTCACATATGGATGATCCAGGTATGGGGCCACATGGCCATAGTGAAGCTTACTGCATCTGGGCCACGGTACTTCCTGTCCCGCTGCCACAATGGAAAACTGAAGTAGTTTGGACTTGGACTGTATCTGTCCCAGAGAGATCTAACTGTTCTGAGCTGTGTTCTGTTTCCTGCTGCAGACTTTGCTAACCCATTAGTTCTCCCTGGATCCAGTGGACCGGGGTCAACTATTGCCTGCCCAGACCCTCCTTCAGAAGACAGTGTGGCCACTATTGTCTCCATGGGCTTCTCCCGGGACCACGCTATGAAAGCGCTCAGGGCGACGGTGAGAGGCATGGGTGACATCAGAGTGCAAGGATATTCTCAGGAACAGGGATTCCCGAGTTCACTGTCTTCTCTTCTTCCTTCCAGAACAACAGTCTGGAGCGTGCTGTGGATTGGATCTTTAGTCACATTGATGACCTTGCAGAAGCTGCTATGGACATCTCAGAAGGGCACTCGGCAGCTGATTCCATCTCTGAATCCGTCCCTGTGGGTCCTAAAGTGCGCGATGGGCCTGGAAGTGAGTTCCACGCTGTAGGAATGTGGATTTTGGGGTGCAAACTCCACATGACTTTGTTGTCCCTGATCCATGCAGTACTACAGGTTTTAGCAGCAGTAACTGTCACAAAGCTGGTTTGGTTGTTGAAATAGAAGCCGAGAGGAAAAGAGGAGGAATGGCGGTGTAGTCCAGACCCTTCAGGCTGGGTAGGAATCACCTGGAAGCCAGTAAGAGAGAGGCAGAGGAAGTGCCATGTAGTGAAAGACAGGAAGGGCTGTGCTGCATTTTTTCAATTATCCCAGAAGGCTTTTTTGCCCTTCAGGGAAATCTGGTTCCAGTCTGTGTGCAGAATTGGTGCCAGTGCTGCTGGGCTGCTGGATGCCATATGGAGAGGGAATCCCTGCCTTACCCATCCAGCACCCATGGGTTAAATGAAAAGTTGGAAGAGAGAAGGCTAAATGGAAGTTATCATCATTTCCCTACATGTTTGGCCTTAAGACCACTCACAGGCACATTTGATGGGGATCCAGTTCTAAATTATTACCCAGCAGAGCTACCATCAGGGACCTTCTCTAGAGAGGGCTTTGCACAGGGTGTTTCAGAGTAAGATGCCTTTCCTTTTTCCCTGATGATCCTTTCTTCCCTCCTCTTCTCAAGAATACCAGCTGTTTGCCTTCATCAGCCACATGGGCACTTCGACTATGTGTGGACACTACGTTTGTCACATCAAGAAAGATGGCAGGTGAGAGGGATTTCCACAGCATAAGGGGACTTGGAGGTACTGCTTTAAATCCCACCCTGTTTCTTCAGAGGTCTTGTGGGGATCAGGGATGAGAGCAGGTGAGGGGACTCAATGGAGTTGTGTCTTAACCATGGAATGGCATCCCTGAGCTCTTCTTGTGCCTGTTGCAGATGGGTGATCTACAACGACCAGAAAGTCTGTGCTTCTGAGAAGCCACCGAAGGACCTGGGCTACATCTACTTCTATCAGCGGATTCCCAGCTAGAACATCCTCTTGCTGTGTGTGGTGGGGGGAGAGTGGGCTGAAGGCATGGGGGAGGAAGGGGTGGGGGCAGTGAGGATGGGAGTAGGGTCCTTCTCTCCCCTGCTCCTCTTTCCCCAGTAGTCCCTTCATGGCCCCTCTGTGGAGACACAGAAGGAGACGAGTTAATTGACTAATTGACTGGGGGCTGGAGCCCCTGTGGACATGACTGAAGAGGGTCCGGGGGGAGGGTGGGAATATCTGTTTCTCTAGGAAATGTCCTCACTGTCCCCACCCCGGTGACACACAGCCCTAGTGCTTCGCTGCTTGGTGGGACGATGCCACCTCCTTGCTGTCCAGAAGGAGAGGAGGGGGCCTGTGTGTTACGTGTGGCTTGTGTATGGGGGGGGGGGTTCCTCCTGCCTGCCCTGCTGGGCGGGGGCGCAGGGCAGGCAGCAAGGTGGGCCACGAGCAGCGCTTCCCCTTGTGTGCCCTTTACATGCCAAAATACACGAGGGACAAAATAAAAGTCGAAATACCCCCTTGTGTCTGTCTGTCCCCGCCTCGCTGGGGCGAAGCGCGGGCGGGGGGTGGGCGGGGCTAGCGGGGAGGCGGGGCCGCGCGCGCCGCCGAGCTATAAAGCCGGGCGCCGGGTTGGGCGCGCGCTGCTGCCGTCGCTGACCTTCGCCTCTCCTCCGGTACCGGCCCCGCTCGTTCCCTCCGTCCCTCCCGCCATGGCGCCCAGGAAGTTCTTCGTGGGGGGCAACTGGAAGATGAACGGCGACAAGAAGAGCCTGGGCGAGCTCATCCACACGCTGAACGGCGCCAAGCTCTCCGCCGACACCGGTGAGGGCGCGGCCCGCACGTAGCGCACGTCCCGCACGGCCCAGCGGGCCCGGGTCGGGCCCGGACGGGGGAACGGCAAATGTCAGAGGGCGGCGGGGGCCTAAATATAACCCGTCGGCAGCGGCGCTAAATATACCCGCGAAACCGGATCCGGGATTCCGCGGGTCCGGCGGACACGTGCGGCCGAACCCCGGGGCGCCCCGGCTGCACTCCCTGCTCCCGCAGGCCCCGGCGGCCCCGCGCCTCCCCCGGGCCCGGCCCCCACCCCGCCGCCACCGGCGGACGCGGAGCACTGCCCCTGCCCCGCCGCCGTGCCCGGTCACAGCCCCAGGCGGAGCCCGGTGCGGCTCTCTCCGGTTCGGCCAGGCCAGGCCCGGCCCGGCCCGCAGGGTGGGATTCTCCATCGGTTTCTCAGTTGGGACCTTTCCAAGGGACCGCTGTGACCTGACCAGCGGCCTGGTATCGCCTGTCAGCCCGCTGAAAAGGGCTTTCCTCCCCTCTGTTGAGTCATCGGATAGCCGGGATAGTCTTGCGGTACAGAGCCCCCCAAAGGTCAGCGAGGAGGGGCAGGCTGAGCCTTCCCGGGAGAGAGGAATGACCTCTTGGGGTCAGTGGCTAGGTACAGTTTCTGCCCTTTGCCTGTCTCAAAGGTAACCATGTGCTTTGCCTTCCAGAGGTGGTTTGTGGAGCCCCTTCCATCTACCTTGACTTTGCCCGTCAGAAGCTTGATGCAAAGATTGCAGTTGCAGCACAGAACTGTTATAAGGTACCAAAGGGTGCTTTCACAGGAGAGATCAGGTGAGCCCTGGAGAAAGAGTAAAGTCAGGATGCCTCTGGGACCTGAATTTCCTCCAGAGGTTTGAGTCATCTCCTTTCTCCTCAGCCCAGCAATGATCAAAGATATTGGAGCTGCATGGGTGATTCTGGGCCACTCAGAGCGAAGGCATGTTTTTGGAGAGTCTGATGAGGTGAGTGACCTCATGGAATGGTGAGATGGTCCAGTTTGGATGGGCCTGCAAAGACTGGAAGGGTGAGCAGTTAAAACAGTACTACAAGAGTAGCTCTGGTTTATTGTTTGCCTTGTTTCTTTTCTACTTCCAGTTGATTGGGCAGAAGGTGGCTCATGCTCTGGCTGAGGGCCTTGGAGTCATTGCCTGCATTGGAGAGAAGCTGGATGAGAGAGAAGCTGGCATAACAGAGAAGGTGGTTTTTGAACAGACCAAGGCTATTGCTGGTAAGAGAAGAAAATAGGGGTGTTCTTTTTATCAGTTATCAGAAGAGCTCTGTTCTTCGCAGCATAAGGGTATTGTGCTTACCTATATCTTCTCCCTCCTCCCTAGATAATGTGAAGGACTGGAGTAAAGTGGTTCTTGCCTATGAGCCAGTTTGGGCTATTGGAACTGGTAAAACTGCAACTCCCCAACAGGTATGAGCAGGAGAAGGGTGGCTGATTTGATGCCAACTGACCCTTCCCACTCAAGAAATCTTCCTGGGGATTCTTAGTGACGATTTTCTGGAGATTCGTAACAACTTAGAGAATTTTAGACTTAAGGTTTTAAAGATTATCTAACGGTTCCCTTCTCTTTGGAAGGGAATTGTGTGCAGAATAGCTCAGCCCTCAGTGGGACTCCTGTGTTCTATTGCAGGCTCAGGAAGTTCACGAGAAGCTGCGGGGGTGGCTGAAAAGCCACGTGTCTGATGCTGTTGCTCAGTCAACTAGGATTATCTATGGCGGTGAGTCTGAAGCCACTTTCCAGGGCAGGAAAGTGCTTAGTTTCTCTGCCTGTTGCTGTAGTTGTACATCATGCTCTGCTTGGTGAGGAAACTTGAGACTGTCAGAGCATGAAGAACCACCTACTAGCTTGTTTGTTAGCTTACTTGGGTAAACGGGAGACAGTCTTGCTGTCTGCAAGAGGTGGCTGGTACCTTGCAGGTCTTGCCTTTGTCCTGGCCCTGTCCTGGCTGCATCTGACCTTAAAACACTGCTCCCTCTTTAGGTTCAGTCACTGGTAGCAACTGTAAGGAGCTGGCCTCTCAGCATGATGTGGATGGCTTCCTTGTTGGTGGAGCTTCTCTCAAGCCAGAGTTTGTGGATATTATCAATGCCAAACACTGAAGCACCTGTGAGGAGCAGTCCCTTGTGGTTAAAAAATGGAAACAAGAAGGGACCTTTCATTGCACACGTCTCAGTACAGAGGCCTCCTCCAAGGCTTTCCCCCTCCACGGTCGTTGTTCTAGTTGTTCTGCTAACCACCCCCACCATGTTGGAGTCCTGTTAGTGGGAGCCTGTCTCAGCAAAGTCTTGACAGCCTCCTCTGAATTGGCAGAATCCTCAGTTGCCTGTTGACCTGTTAAGAACCCACAGCCCACCTGGCCAGTATCTCCCCCTTTCCCTGCAGTACTGCAGTGGGAGGGGACCACTGGTGCTGGGGGAAGGAACCACACAGTCTGCATCCTTCAGCTCCATCAGTAAGGAGCCTGTCAGCTTCAACCTTTGTGAGACGTCTTACCTCACCTGTGTCCCATACTGAACAATAAAGGAAAAACTGAAAAAGCAAGGGTGTGTCTTGGATCTTATTTGGAAGCAGCTGGGGACAGGCAGCATACAGAACCTGGTGCTTTTGGAGGTGGCTGGTTGCAGAGAGGGTAGTGTGGTTTTTGTAGGCTCTTCCTTGAGGGCCCACTGTTGCCCCAGTAGGCATTGCACAGGTTCAGCCTGCACCTGGTTTGTCATGTAACAGCTCTTCTTTGGGCCTGTGATGACTTGACTCTATCTTCCGTCAGTGTCTCTATTCCAGTAGTTGCTGGAGCACCTGGCTGTCCCACTAGTGAGCTAGTCTTTCCAGGCAGGCTCTGTAATGTGCTCATCCCTGTGCTCTACCTGTGAGGACTGGTAATTGACTGCTCATTAAATGTGGAGCGAGCAGCTCCCTCCCTGTGCAGGGAAGGATTTTAGGCTGTGTGTTGAGGCTGTGCCTACTGCCTGCTTTCAGCTATGTGCTGGTGGGCGAGGACACAAGACTAGATGTTACTTCCCAGCTGCTGATTTTTTTTTTTCAGTAGTACTAAGGGTGACGAAAAAGGAAGTGCCTCACAAGGACGAGCTTAGCTATGAGGTGGCATATCCTTGGGAGTCTAGGGGCAGTGTTCCAGCTGCAAGTGCCAGTATCACCTGAGGGATGAGAGGCAGGAGCTGAGGACCAAGGAGGAGAAAGCCTAATGCTGTGGGGGCTTCCACCTAGCTGCTTGCTGGGGGGGAATTCCTGCTGCCCAGCTGGAGCACATGGGAAAGAAAAAGCCCTCTGCCCTTCGGAGGCATCTCCTTCCCGGTTGGGAGCAGAGCCCTCTGCTGCCACAGCTTCTTGTGGAAGGAGAGACAGGCTAAAATGGTGCTGAAACTGGTGGGTGGCAGTGGGATAAGCACTGTTGGGAAGCTGTCTGGTGAGAGCAAGGTCATCTGACATGGAAGGATGTCAGATGGTCTAAGAAAGAAGAGCCTGACAGCAGCAAGGAGGGAGGTGGCAGCTCCCAGCTCTAGGTACATGTGGAGTGACGTGAGGAGGAGGAGGATAATTCAAAGGTGAAAAAAAATTCTGAAAGCTGTATTGTCTACAACCAGAGCCTGTGTTTCTGAGAGGCTGCTGGGCCATGGCTGCAATTTGGTGCCACAGTGCACTGGGGTCAGCGTGGCCAGAGCAGTGGTGGTGCAGCAGGAACATGCAGGGGGCCTAAGGCTGCTGGAAGTGGTAGAATCATTCACAGGGATTGGCTGCTGGCTGCAGCTCTACTGTCAGTTCCTGCTCCTGCCCAGTCCAGCCCACAGCACAAGAGCCCAGGAGAGTGACCTACATAGAAAAAAAAACAGATGGGAGCTGAGCATTGATCTTGGCTGCTTTGAGGAGAATACAGAAGCATGAAAGCATTCCTTTAATGAGGAATAAATTCAAGGAAAATCATTTCTGTATCAGCAGGAGTGCCAGATCTTGTTTTTCTTCTGTTTTGTCTGCTTTCTGGCAGGACTGCAGCTCTATGGAGTGGAAATAGTGCCAGATCCTCCCTGCACACTGTAGTGGTTGAGTCTTAAACAGGTTGCTCTTGGGGGAAAATGCATTGTGTCAGAGGGAACAGTCTGAGAGGCTGTGGTGGCTCCGTGTCCTCAGCCCCAAACAATAGCCAGGCTGAGCTTGTATTTCCAGTAGGCACCACACACACACACATTGACAGGTCCTCGTGGGTCCCTTCCAACTAAGAATATTCTGTGATTCTGAATACACATCACTTAACCATATAACCATGGATGGCCACACAGATTACACATCCAGCCACACAGAGCACTCACACACAGTGCCAGCAGCCTCATGCCACCCTGTGTTCTGGCTGAGCAGGATGGAAGTACACTCGTGTGCACCCATGTATATATGTGTATTTATATACGTATATACACATACATGTACAGCGTGTCCATCCAGTACCTGGGCTCAGGCAGTGTCCAGCAGCTGCCCCAAATCCCAATCTCTCCAGTCTTTCTGGTCCCCCAGTAGTCATCTCCCTGGCCACAAGTCCTTTACCCAGGGCAAATTGTGAAGGGAGTTTAATGAGATGGGACAGGCTGCACTGATCAGGTGCAGGGAATGGCCAAACCATCACAAACCATTTACACATGATAGGCCATTTTTATTTCTGTATCCCACACTTGTTTCCCCACAAGTCACCTAGATCCCTCTCTTTCCTGCCTTTGGTTCCTGCCGTAAACACCCCCTAATGAGTACTATGCAATACCCAAATGCTCTTCCCCTGCATCCCGTCCTGTCTCTCGCATCCTGTCCTGTGTCTCACACCCCTGAGCACAGTGACATCCCAATCCTAAAGATGCTCTGGGGGTCAGGATCCCCTGGAACAGCCGTGGGAGGGGGTCAGACAGGGTTTCCTTTTCTGTGAGTCCTTAATTTGGGCTCCGATCTGCCATTGTGTCCCTGTGCTCATCAAGATGGGCCTCTAGTGGGCTGATGGCCACTGGGATGTGCCTGGAAGCAGCCCAGCAGGGTGCTGCTTGGGCTCCCCCTCCTGCCATCATCACCCTGTGCTCCTTTGTGGTTATGCAAACCAGCTTTTAGCACATAACCTCCCTAATGACCAGTATAGTTAGGTTTGGGATCCTTCTTTTCATACTTATATAACCTAAATAAAATTTCTCTCTTTTAAAGATTTGGCTTTCCTCCTGTAATTGGGGGATATTTAGGGCAGGAATCAAAGGCAGGAAAGGAAAAGTTCATGTGCAGGTTAATTCTTTACTGTGAGGGTGGTGAGGCACTGGAACAGGTTGCTCAGAGGAGCTGTGGATGCCCAATCCGTGGAGGTCTTCAAGACCAGGTTGGATAGGGCCCTCAGCAACCTGGTCTAGTGGGTGCCATCCCTGCCCATGGCAGGGGGGGTTGGAACTAGGTATCTTTAAGGTTCCTTCCAACCCAAACCATTCTGTGATTCTACAATAATGAGCAGGGATTGAATTTCGATGGGGCAAATGTAGCACAGGAGAAGGGGCTGGTACCAGAGTGTCCAGAGGGACAACTGGATGGTCCAGTGGGACAGAGATGGCAGCTTGCCATGCAGCCCTCAGCACAGAGGAGTGCGTAGCAGGAGGGGCGATGGCTGGCACGCTCCTGTCTGACATCCAGCTCCACTTGGACCAGCTTATCTAACACTGACACTTCCCGGGGCCTGCAGAGGAGTGAAGTCCACTGGAGGGAAAGGGAGCAGGGCCTTGGACTTTGTATTGACTGCAAATCACTGGTGACTGTCAGCTCTGAGTAGCGTTCCCAGCTGGTAAACACCCGGCTCTTGCAGGCACTGTTGGCATTGGCTGGGTGTGGGCAGCCTCACCCCTTTCCGTCTCCACAGCCTGGAGCAGAGGGCTGGAGCGGTGGACCCCAAAAGCTCCTTCCTGGCATCCAGGCAGTCATGTCTGGGGAGGTTTCATGAAGACCCCGAGCCCAATTCTGCTCAACGTGTTAATTAAACATTTACTGGAAGGAATGTCTTTCCTCAGGACATTCACTGCCTCAGTGACCATCACCCTCTGTAGCCCAGCCTGACTGTGAAGCTGGCTCCATTTTTTGAGCTGGAGTGCACACAGGTTGGCCTCCAGCGGTCCCTTCCCACCAAAATAATCCTTCAGTTCTCTGGATACGCCAACAATTGCAGATTGTTCCCACACACCTGGGAAGGTGGAGTGGGATAGCAAAGTGCTTCTGATGACGGCGGGACACGCTCTCAGCTTTCCATGTGGCAGTGACTACCCAAAGGACGCGGTGCCCCGGGAAGCCGCGAGCCCATCCCGGCGGCTGCTCCGCGCCGCTCCCGGGAAGCCGTGCCCGCCCCCGGTTCCCATGGCAGCGGGAGCCGCGGCCCGCGCCGCCGGGCCTCTGGGAGCAGCCTCCGCGGGAAGAGGGAACAGGGTTCTGTCCTGGGAGGATGGAGGACGACGAGCAGGAGGGGGACGAGCACAGCCCTGAGAAGGAGGAGGAAGAGGGGGAGAAGGAGGAGGGGGAGGAAGAGGAGAAGAAGGAAGAAGAGGTGAGGGGGGGGGCCCTCAGCACCGCCCGGCTGTGCGTAGGCCAGCGCTGGTGTTGTGCTCTCTCCTCCTCTCCCAGGTGCCGGCTCCCTGTCCTCTGACGGAGGAAGTACTGAAGGAGGGCCTGTCTCTCCTCAGTAAGACGGGCAACGGGCTGGCCCACACCTACGTGAAGTTTGAAGCCAAAGGAAAGTGAGTGTGCAGCACCTGCCCCAGCAGAAGCTCCACAGCCACCCGCAGCCATGGAGCAGCTGTGCCATAAACTGGTGACAGGCCATGCGGGGCAGGAGCATTTCCAGGCACTGCTCTCCAGCTGCCTGGCTTCCAGTCTGTGCCTTAGCACAGCCTGTCCATCCTCAGCCCTGAGGTGGGCACAGCCTCCACCACAGCCAGACGCACCAGTGGGGCATCAGTGTCTCTAAGGATCGAGGGGAGCCTGCCCCTCGCTCTGGGCTGTGGTCTCCTAGGGGAGCCTGAACCGGGTGACCTCCCTACAGGCACTTTGAGAAAATCCACTAACATCTGTCCCATTAACTAACATTTAAGGCATGCAGTTGTAAGTACAGTGCCACAGTGGCCTCCGGATCAGCACACCCACATTACCCTGGACCTAACTAAGAGGCCTCAGTAAGACTGTTTCTTTCAGCAGCCTCATACATATGTCAACCACCATTTTTCCCACTAGTAAAGTCCTTACACACAGTTGCTGTCTAACAGACCCCTCCCCAAAACTTACCCTCTTTTCTGCTCTGGTTCTGCCCTCTCCTGACAGATACATTTCAATGGGAATAAATACTCCTCTGCCAGGAAAGGAGGTCAAATCTTACCATTTGTCCTTGTTTACAGACTGTTTGGCCTGTCCCTATCACCTGCCTTTTTCTTCCTTCTCTCCAGCAAGGCTTTCTAGGATAGCAGGCAAGTGCAAGAGGAGGTTGCCCTCCCTCCAGTAGTTGCAAGGAGCAAACCAAAAGTTGGTGGTGGGGAAATATGAGAGATGTTTCATTCACATTCTCCCTCCCTCAGGAACTTGACAGACATCAGCGTGCTCAAAAGCTTCATTCACCTGCGGTATGTGGATTTGTCAGAGAACAAGCTGCAAGATTTGTCTCCACTGAGCAGCCTAACAGAGCTGCTTTGGCTGAAGGTGGATGGGAACCTGCTCACCAGTGCCTGCATGCAGGAGCTGTCCTATCTCCAGGTCATCAGCTTTGATCGCAACCGCATCAAGGATATGGAAGGCATTACTCACCCCCGCTTAGCCACCCTCAGCCTGAAAGGTGATACAGACCACCTCTCTTCACTCTTGTGGGGACACTCTTTGGGTGGGATTAACTCTCTTGTTGTTTCTTCTTCCTCTGGCACTCAGAAAATAAAATCCAGACAATGCTGGGCCTGAGTAAGGACCAGTTGTTCAGCCTGGAAGTCCTGGAGCTGCGAGGAAACAAACTAAAGACCATAGCAGGGCTCAGTCTTCCCAAGCTCAAGAAACTCTATCTGGTAAGGGATCGACCAGCCTGGGGAGTGGGACAGAGCCTGGCTGCAGAGCCTGGCACCTCCAGCCAGTGGGAGGTAGGGAGTTCAATCTTTTCAGCCTGAGGGAGCAACAGATTTCAGAGAACTAAAGAGACCAAATCACTTCTTTGGAGTAGCTCCACGTTCGCTGTGGGCCCAGATAGCGCAAAGGGAGTAGCCACTAACCACAAACTGCAGAGGAGTTGGCAACATTCAGTGTGTCAAGTTCTTCCCCCATGACCTCCTGCAGGAGAGCAGTTTTCCTTTCAGGCAGTGTTAGGCAAGCTCATATTCAAGTGTCCTGGGACTACTGGAGATCACTGGGCAAAGCAACAGGTTTGCTCTGGGTGACACTGGGAGGTGCCTCTTTCTCCTCTCTGATGGACCTAATCAAATACTGGTTTAAACTATATGATTCAGACCTTCAGCTGCCAAAAAAAAAAAACCAAACTGATTGAACATCACAGTAAAACTCAGGTAGGAAAAGCAATTTCCTCATATCATAAACAATTGCTTCAGAGAACATTTACTACTAGAGGAGGAAGTGAAGAGGGTAAGCATGGCCTGTGTGTATGTATGTGTATGGCTCATCTATGTATGTATGGTCACGCATCACACAGTGCTACAGCTTGCAAAGACTAGATAGATAACCTGAGTCACTACTTCTTAAAAAGCAATTAAATATTATAAAGGCTTTGAAAACCTATGTGGTTTCTTTTCATCAAGTCTTCCTGGCAGAAAACACTGAGGAGATTGCTTGCTGAGATTGCCTGCAATTTTCTAGTGGAAAACTGGGATTTTAGATCTAGAGGTTCTCAAAGACTGGGTGAAGTGGATAAGTCACTAGATACAATACAGCATTTCAAAGCATAACCAGACACTTCAGTGAGTTATTGGAGGGAAGCAAATACAGCATCTGTATTTAAACAAGGTTCCTGGTATGACTGAGGGGTTTCTGAACTGCCCAAATGAAGCGGGAAAACTGCATTGTTCTATTAAAACTAGAACAACTGACTATCAGGAATCTTTGGGGCTTGAATTTGTCTCCCATGTCCACATGCTCGTTACATCCTTTTGCAGGGAAATCTCTCTCAGCAATGCTTGGCGTTCTCTATAAAGATTTTGGTGTTACTTCAGCCTTGGGTAGGTGCAGCTGATGCCTCAAAGACAGGGTTCAAGACAAAGGGTTCAGTTTAAACAAACTGAACCACATTTGGTTAATGTGTGACATAGCTAGAGATGAAATTTAGTATGTAAAAAGTTTTAGGTACTAACATGAAGACTATAAGCTGGCTGTGTACCATGTGGCACTTGCAGCAGCTTGAGAGTCAAAGTAGGACTGTGTTAGCTCCTGATCCTGGTGCAGCAGTGGGGGCAAAGGCTGACTAGAGGAAGGTGAAGTGTGCAGGAAGTGGAGAGGGAATCATGGGCAACTATACTATGGTAGCTTTCCATACAAAACAGTGGCATCTCATCCATGTGAAGAACTGGAATGTAAGGTAAGGTGATGGTGTGTCAAATGGAATGTTATTTGATTTAAGGGAAAAAAGAATAAAACAACCCTGAAAAATGTCCATTCTGCATTGTCCTGCTAGTGCTTGCAAGGCCAGAGCTGTTAAAACTATTCACACTGAAGTCATGAAGAAAGTGAGAGTGATGGGAGGTTACTATTCCTTTTACAAACCAGTGGTCTGTGAGCTCCCCACTCACCCCAACTTCTAATTTCCTCTGAGGTACAATGTCCTAATCCTCCCTGACTGTTAAATCTGCTCATGTGACCTTCACTAAATATCCAACTTTCCTCTTTTTGTCCATGTGTTACTCTTTTTACTTGGCCCAGCTGGTCCAGACTCTCCCTTGTCCAGTTTCCATTAAAATGCTCCTTTTCTACAAAATGTCCTTTTCCTGAGTGACCCAGCCCTAAAGTGTTCTCCTATCCCACCAGTTCATCCTGTGTCCCTTTATTAGCCTCAGGTATTGTCTACATCACTGCCTGGGTACCTATGAGGAACAGAGAGCACAACAGCACCTCTCTCCCCGTTTCCCGTTCAGGTGTTTGTGTCCTTAGAGACTTAGAGACTGCGGCCCGAGTCACATTAGCAAGTGAAGCCGTGCTCAGCTCCAAGCTGAGAACGTGGCGGGGAGCTGGCAGTTACGAGGGATGCTCCAAACTTGGCGGCACAAGGCGGTGAGCAGCCTGACAGATCGTTGGTGCTCTCACTGCGGGGAGCCCGCGCTTGGGCTGGAGACCTCTAGTGGCCTTTTCTAGCCGACATCTTGCTGAGAAACTATTCCTGATATTCAGAGCTTCGTATTTTCCCGCTTCGTTAACCCACATCACAGCAAAGCAAATGAAATTCAGTGATGGGGAATTTTAAACTTCCTGATTTAAGATTTTCAGATTTGTTTCAAGAAGGTGCACCTGTGATGAATAACAACAATTATACCTTAAAAATCTTAAAATTAAACCAACCAGCAACCCCTGCCCCCCTCCTCTCTCAGGAGCACACAGCCTGCTTCTGCTACCAGAGGGGTAGAAGAGACTTTTTGGTAGTAGATTTCCCCCGCTGGGGGACTGGAAGATGCCTAGACTACGTGGACTATGTGACTGAGAGGGGCTGGTTACTTATCCTTTAAATACACTCATTTTAGGCTCAGGTCTGAGCTTTCCCCTCCACACAGTTGCTCTCTGAGGCCCATATTTGGCACTGCCATGGAAGGGAGTACTGTGCTGGCAATGGAATATTCACCTGGGGTGGTTTTGTCTCAGACACCAAGTGATGCTCCAGGAAACACTTTTTCAGCAAACTTCTGGTCCTTGAATCTGAGTGCTTAGATGAATGACTACTTGGCCAAGACCCTGAACAACCTGATACAGCTTCAGGGAAGGCTGTGTTATGAGTGGTAGAAAGTCTGAAGGGTAGAAAGAGCTTTAAAGGCCAGAAATAACTGCTGCGTGTCCCCTTTTCCCTTCTCTCTTCCTGTCTCCCTGGTGCTCAGGCCCAGACCAACACCCGCAGCCTTGAAGGCCTCGAGGGGCTTGAGCAGCTGGAGACTCTGCACCTGCGTGACAACAAGCTGGAGACCCTGGATGGATTCTCCAGTAGCATGAAGTGCCTGCAGTATCTCAATCTACGGTGGGTCTTCCCTGCTCTGTGTTGGGACCAGAGATTCTTTCATCAGACTGTACTCCCATTTAGATCTTTAGCATTTTCTGGTTTCTTTGGAAACTGAAGACCTGGTAGGGATGGGTTGACATTTACTGTTCTTAACTGGCATTCAGCACTCAGTTGTTTAGATATGTAACAGTCAGGACCACTCCTGGGCTTCTCAGGAAATATCTGCTTCTCCAGTTACTCTCATACTCCACCTCATGATTTTTATTCCTTGCCATAACTCCATTGGATCCCTCAAAGCATATTCTCTATGTCCTGTTTGCAAGTGCCCTTTAGTTCTCGGCATTTGCCATAAAGGGTGTTGGAGATATCACGTGATTCAATGGACTGTCTGAGCACAGAGAAATCCAGAGGACATGTCCTGTTTGTCCCTCAGTCTGGGGAGCTGCAGGCAGATCTGGATCTTAGGTGACAGATCTGTGGTCTAAGGTCTATGGTCCATCATGCTGCTAAGTTTTGCTTTGTCTATCTTGTCCGCTTACTGTTCCAAAGGGATCTCACTTCTTGCACGGGTCTCTTTCCCCCGCTCTCTTGTGCTTCCTTCAGGAACAATGGGATCAGTAGCTTTCAGGAAGTGGAAAAACTGCAGGTTCTTCCCATGCTGCAGGCACTGGTGCTGTTGGACAATCCATGTGCTGATGAACCCAGTTACCGGCTGGAGGTCCTTGCCCTGCTGCCACACCTGCAACGCCTTGACAAGGAAGTAGTTGAGCAAGATGAGCGGGAAGAGGCGATGAAAATTCATCAGACAAGGCAGGAAGAAAAAGAAAAGGTGAGAACAACATGGTAGGGGGAAGAAGAAGGAAGTAAAGAGAAAGAGAAAGGATCAAACATGCTGATGAAGCCTCACCTCCCTCCGGATTATATGAGGAGAAGGGTGAGGGGCATCAGTTCCAAATGCAGAAGAGCCTGAAAAAGAGACTGGGCTTTGCAACCTGGTTCTGATGGCCAGCATGCAGCCCTGCTGTCATTCCCAACCCCACTAGCCAAAGAGGGTGATGAAAGGGGAAAAGAAGTTGGGCATGGATTCATTAACTTCTCCCTCTTCCCTTCTTCAGGAAATGGAAGGATCTCTCAAGGATGATGCGTCTCTTCAGGAAATGGAAGAATCACAAGGGTGACTGAGTGACCTCTGTTTTTAATACCTGTTCCCAGAGGCTGTCAGGATGTGGAGACGCCTTTCCCCTCATGTGCGGATGGGAACGCGAGAGCTGTAGGTACCAGCTTCACCTCATTTTACCTCTGGACAAAAGAGGAGGGCTACCCACCCTGGTCCTGGAAGCTGCCCTGAGGCACTGCAGTGTTTTTGCAGTCACTGCACTGATATGTTCTATTCTTGGTAGGCCCAAGAGGGAAAATGGGAGAGTTATAGGTTCTGTGGTTCGATTTATGGCTCCCAAAAATCCTGCAAGATTTTCCGATTTGAATAAAAATAATTAATGAGCCCGGAGTGACTGGGATTGTTTATCCTGCACACCCACTCCTATTCCCTGGTTCTCTCACCCTAGTCTGTCTACGTCTATCCCTTGCTGCCTGCCTTTCTCTCCCTCTCCATCCCCTACGTGCTGTTTGCAAAGCTTTGCTAAATCCTGACTCATCGCAGCTCTGGGTCACATGCTGCTGTCCCGGCCCTATCAGGGGCGTCTCCATCCTGCTGCTGCTGCCGCCGTTGGCTTAGAGGACACATCATCTCCCCTTGAGGTCCTGCATCCCTCCTCAGCTTCGTCCTCTCTCCTTTCTACCAGCACTCTCTCAATCTCTCGTTCACCCCTGCCCTAGGAAGGTAAGTGTCTCCCCACGGCCAGCACCCCCCTCTCCACATGCATGTTTCTGCTCCCCACCTTGTGCCCTCCAAACCCCACACGCACTTTGGGGTCCCTGCAGAGAAGGACCACGGTGAGCAGCATTAACAACTAAACTCCCCTCACTTCCTCTCCCTGCTCCTCCCACCTATCTCTCCTCACCCACAACCTTCTCACTTTTCTTTCATATTTTAATTCCAGGTACTCCCTCCTTCCCTAGCCCCCCCTTACCCCTCCAGGCAATCATCATTTCAGATGCGAACCTAGGGAATTGCAGGAGGGGGGCAACCAACGAGGATAAGGGGTGCTCCCAAGGGCATTGTCGGGAGGTGCTGCGGGATGGAGCTTTCCCTGGGGGAGGGGGTGGTAGTGGGGAGGACGCAAAGCTCAGTCTGGGCACTGCTGGGAAAAGGATCCAGCCTCAGGGCAGACCAACCGCCCCCGTCTCCCGATGCGTTGACATAACCACGGGCGCTCCGGGAGAGGGAGGGAGGAGAGGGGGTGTTTTCCTATTTGCACAGCCCCACACCACACAGGGGAGGGGGGGCAGCAGGGAGAGGAGGTGACAGTCAAGCAAGCAATAGCTGCATCAGCCACGACACTGCAGCAGTGCGGGCTTCCTGGGAGCAGTGCCCAGCCCGGGAGAATCGCAGCAGCACACGGGACTGGTGGCGGTGGCTTGGGACGAAGGTCTTCACCGTGCTGGCCCGCCTGGCGGGGAGGGGGAATTGCTGCCAGCGCCAGCTACAGCGAGACGCTGCCCTGGTGACAGGCAGTGCCACGGAGTGGTGCCCACGGGAAGGCACTGCAGCAGGATCAGCCTCCCGGGGTGCGCTGCCCAGCCCCTGTTCACGGGGGGATGCACAGCATCCAGCCTGGCTCCTCTCTCCCCCTGGTTGTGGTCTATGGCCTCCCAGCTATGGGCTCCATCCCAATCCCTTATCCTGGCTTATCCGCCTCTGACCTCCTTTCTGGACAGTGCAGCTGATGCCAGGGATTTCAGGGTGGTTCTTTGCACTGTTCAAAGGAGGGCAAGCTCAGGGGGACACGGGGCAGCAACACAAGCGGAGTAAAGGGTTTAAAGGACTAGAGGGAAAAGAGATCATGTGAGTGATGGGGTGGGGCAAGCAAGGCTGGATTTGGCTTGTCATTTGGCTTCCTCGGAGCTAGCTCCAACAGGAGCAGGTGGATGTGGCCAGAGGGATGTGACCATGGACAACGTGACCACATAAGCAGAAAGGCACAGCATCGGGCACGGGATTCGCTGTCAAAGCTCACTTTAATTGGGGTACTGTCCCTCTCTACCCCGTGGAGGCTGTTGAGGCATGGCCAGGACACTGCTGCAAAGGAAGCTCGCAGCTGCACGGGCACGGCTCTGGAGGAAGTTCCTGTGGCGTGTGCCAGATGGCGTGAGGAGCACTGCCAAAGCGTCTGATGGGGGATCCCAGCCCAGATGGACATGGTGGAGGGCCCTGCGCAGGCTCCAGAGAACCCTGGAGTCGCTAACTGAAACTCCCAAATACGAGAAGCTCTGGCTGAAACTTCAGAGCAGCAGCACGATTTCCTCACACCCCTGTGATTTCCACCCACCCGGGGCAGCGGGGTCGAGCGCTGACTCTGGCTTCCCCCAGCCTGCTTCTTAGCTCCCCCTAGTGCTGTGATGTGCTATTTCCAGCTTATCCCACCCTGCGCTGAGCCCCTGTTCTGGCTGTGCCCCTGCTCACACACACCACGGGGAGGTCCTGGCTGGGGCCCCGTGGTTACTCCGGCCTCTGCCAGCCCTGCTCGGGGTTCAGTGAATCATCTGTGGGAGCCGGGGGAGGAAAACCTGGGAGGGCTGGGGACGTGGGGGAACATGCACCTCTCTGCAGCACCCTGGCATTGCACAGGCCCACAGCCAGGAGAATGAGAAGGTGGCATAGTGGGAATGAGATGGTTTGGACCCCCTATGGAGCAAACTGCAGCAAGAGAAACTCTTTCAAGCAGCCATCATCACCCACCAGCTTGTTTTCTACTTCAGATTTAACCAGATGCCCAAAACGCCATGCTTCCTCCCCCTCCTGATCCAACAGAGATACCTCCCAGCCTCATCCACTTCGCTGTCTCAGAAACAGAGTGAAGGTTTGGCATCTGGGCCAGGTCCCTCCTCCTTCAAAGCCCTCTCTACCACGTCTGAGGCACCGTGGCCTTCAGCAGGATGTCTCCTCAGGCTGCTGGCCTCCATGCTCCCGCCGCCTCAGCACAGCCTGACCCGGCGGCTCATGGAGGAGACAGGAAGGCTGAGCTGGGTGCTCAGCAGAGGTGACATGGATGGGGGTCTGTGAGAGCCAAACTGGGGCAGCTCCCCTGCCATGGACCCGAGGGTCCCCGCGGGTTGGCTGCCCCCCTGCCCTGCCCATCGCTCTTGGCTGGCTCACTGCACAGGGACACAGCAGCCACTTGCTGCCCGGCCCTGGAAAGCACTGTCCTCGCCTCGCGGCAAGGGGACAGGAGATGCCAGAAGCTGGTACCCTGTCCTTGACGCCAGAGCCAGGGGCACCTCCCCGCTGTGCCAGCTGATCCCTCCCTCTGTGCTGTCCGTGGATGCTGTGGATGCTGTGGCACCCTCCCCAACCCTGCCATCCGGGCTCGTATCAGGCGCTCTGCCGTGACGCAGGGAGAGAGGGAGAGAGTACTCCCAGTTTGTCATCTGCAGCAAAGGCACAGAGTAAATTCAAATAGATACCCTGTTCCTGGGCAAAACAGACTATGAGTAGATACCCACAGTCTGGGTGAATTTCTACATTTCCTGGGGCCAATGGTTTTAGCCCCAACTCATAGGATCACGTTTCCTTCAGCTCCCTTCTCTCTGTCAGTCTAGACACAGAAGGGTGAGCACCACATCCTGGGGCCTCTCAGGGCTGAATGTGTCCTGTTGTCTCCTCTCCACAGATTCATTATGGCAGTCGAGAGGATCCATGCCCGGGAGATCCTGGACTCCCGTGGGAACCCCACTGTTGAGGTGGACTTGTACACACACAAAGGTATGTGGGGAGGATAAGAGATGGAGGGAAAGCCCTGCCCATCCATGCAGAGCTGGCGCTGTGCAGTAGCCTGGCACGCTCTGCCGAGAGCATGGAGGGTCTTCACCAGTGAACCCCCAGCAGACAACAAACCAGGGGAAGAGGCAAAGACCAAAACTCTGCTTGTGGCTTTGCTTGTGCTTGTGCTCAGCAACTCTGCACTTGTGCTGGGCAAATCATGACAAGACAGATGGGACTTGACTGCTGTGTATGTGACTTGAACCATCCACCTGCTGGTAGCAGGGACGGAAGGTTTTGTTAACATAAATATATGCACCTTCTTGTCACATCCCTGTGATGCCCTGCTGCAACTATGCTTTTAGTCGTGGGACACAGTACGAGTTTGGTAACACATCCATAGCCATGCTTATGGCAGGGGTAAAGGTATTTGACCCTCACATCTCTGTGCAGGCATGTCCATCTCAACTGGAAGACCTGCATCGATGCTGGGCCCAAAATTGTGTGAACTGATGGATGAGGAGCAGGCAACAAACCATTCTCTTCCTTCTTTAGTGAGGCAGAAACCCAATCCCACTGTGTGGGGGGGAAAAGTTGCTGGTGGCTGTGGTTCAGGCTGCCTCTGGAATCAGGAGGAGGGCTGAGGAACCAGACTTCCACTCATCATCCGCAGTTCTGGGATCAATGTGGACCTCTGAGTGCCTGAGATCCAGGTTCCTCAGTCTGGAAACCCTGGGTGCATTTATTTGTGCCATCGAGGTGTTCCACCTCTGAGAAGAACAGCCAGGAGCATCCAGCCAACAGGGCCATCCATTTTCACAAGCAGTTGCTACCTTCTTGCCCATGAAAGCAGGGTAGAAGCAGGTGCATGAGGGTTTTTCCTCTTCACCCTCTGTTCGTCTCATGCTCCCGTTTTGCTGTTTCCCAGGCATGTTTCGAGCAGCAGTCCCCAGCGGCGCATCCACTGGTATCTACGAAGCACTGGAGCTGAGAGACAATGACAAGTCACGTTTCCTTGGAAAAGGTGGGGAGATGCCTGCTGCACACGCTGTCCTTGGGGCTTCCTGTGTGTGGGGCTCTGCAGGAGGGTCCTGCTCATCCGCTGGCGTGATGCGGATGTGTCCCACTGCCCTCAGAGAGACCACAAAAGCACAGACCTAGCGTAAAGTGAAAGATCAGGCCTCGATCTTCCCTTGCTGTCTCCCTCTCTCAGTCTCTCTATTGGTCCTCTCCCTCCCTCTTTCCACTCTCCTCTTTGCCTCACCCTCTCTCTCTCTCTCTCTCTCTTTCTTTCTCTGTCTCTTCCCTTCTTTAGGGGTCCTGCAGGCCGTGGATCATATCAACAGCACTGTCGCCCCAGCTCTCGTGGGCTCTGTAAGGATTTCTCTTTGTTCTCCCTTATCCAACGCTTACTCTGGTCCGTCTCTGTCCTCCAATCTCTGTCTCTGCCTCTCTTCATTTCACTGGGTTAACAGACATAGTGATGCTCTCTGTGAACCGTGGGCACACCCCTCCTGCCCTCCATGCCTGTGTGTGTCCACAGTGATCTTTTCTCGGGGAGGAAAGGATTTAACACTACCTGGTCCACCGCAGCATCTGTACAGCCTAGCTAGTCCCCTCGGTGCTCCCTGTAGAGCTCACTCCCTCTTCCAGCCATGCTCCTCCTCAAGCACTGAATCTCATCCACATGTCTGTGGCCTCGTGATGGTGTGATGAGCAATGGCTGTACTGTGCAAGCTCTGGCACAGCCTTGCGGAGCAGTGGTGTCACATCTGCAGCTTGTTTACACCTGATGACCTGGAGCCTGCTCTGAGAAGACCTGAGCTGAAGCCACATACTACACAACATGTAGCCCGTGGCAGGGTCTGGCTGAGAGCCCAGCTCTCTCCACTTGTGAAAAATACCCGGTCTGGTGGAGGGCTACCTGTGTTGGGTCTAATCCTGCTCTCCACCTCACTCCCGGGGATGACTCCATCCAGTCTGTATTTGTTTGCTTGAGGTTGAGCATGTACTGTTGTTCTGCCTAGCTTCTGTGTAGCCACAGCACCACAAAGCTCCCTGGAAGCTGCTGAAAGCCTCAGTAAATCCTTGAGGGAGTCCTGTGTCCCCAGTAATGTGTGGCCTTACCTGGGCTGCAGTTGACCCCCTCTCCAGCGTGGGTACATCTACACTGCACTGCAGCAACATCGTCGTGGTTACTTAACCTGACTATATACCAAGGCACCAGTTTCCAGAGCTTTGTGTGTTTATGTTCCCTCACAAGCTGAAAAGATCCCTGTACCCCCAGCTTCTCCATCAACGCCTTGTTTCCTGCACACCAGAGCCAACAGCTCTTCCAATCCTCTCCTTCTCAGGAGCTGTTTCTTTCTTGCAGGGCCTCTCTGTCGTGGATCAAGAGAAGATAGACAATCTGATGCTTGAGATGGATGGCACAGAGAACAAATGTAATTCCTTCCTCTTTTTTTGGCCTGTGCAGTGAAGACCATGGGAGACTGCTGGGCTGGAGCGGGGGGCACTGTCATAGCTGTGGTGAGCCCAAGGCTGGGCTGCCAAGGGCACCCGCTGGGCAAGAGGTTGCTGCCTGAGAAGCCTTAACTCCTCCTCGGTTTTGCCCACAGCCAAGTTTGGTGCCAATGCTATCCTGGGAGTTTCGCTGGCTGTGTGCAAGGCGGGAGCTGCAGAGAAGGATGTCCCCCTGTACCGGCACATTGCTGACCTGGCCGGCAACTCCGACCTCATCCTTCCTGTGCCAGTAAGACTCCTCTGTCCTTGACATCCACCTTCAGAAGCTCCAAAAGAGTGGTGTTTCCAAAAGAAACTTCAAAGGACGTGTTGGGAGGTAGATAAGGAAGGGATATAGGGCTGGAACATCAGATGAGTACACTGCACTTGTCAGGGAAGCAAACCAAGGCTCAAGGTCTGTCAAGTTCCAATTTGAAAAAAGGAGCCTGAGGAGGATATGGCTTTGTGGTGGGGGATTGACTTGTGAAACTCATTCACAAAGGGTGTAGTGGGTGCCAAAATTTTCTCAGAGTCAAGGAGAAAGGTCCTGGAAGAAAGATCGACAAAACATTGCAGATAAACAAACACAGGTAAATACACATAGCTCGGGAGATCTCTGAGAGGGAAATAGGTGGGAAAGTCTTCTCCAACCATGTGCCTCGAGCCACTACTGGAAGGAAGACCCCATGCTTATGTGCCTTTGGTCTGATGCGTTGTAGCTGATGTATTATGTTACCCTGTGGGATGTGGTATGAGTGGGTGTGGTGATTCATCTGAGAGCCTCCTCTAAGTGGTATCAAAACCGGTTTCTTCAGCTCTGCTACTCTTGTGGACTCTTCCAGGCTTTCAATGTGATCAATGGAGGTTCCCACGCAGGCAACAAACTGGCCATGCAGGAGTTCATGATCCTGCCTGTGGGAGCTGAAAGCTTCCGCGATGCCATGCGTATCGGGGCTGAGGTCTATCACAACCTCAAGAGCGTCATCAAGGAGAAGTATGGCAAAGATGCTACCAACGTGGGTGATGAGGGAGGCTTTGCCCCCAACATCCTGGAAAATAGCGAAGGTGAGAGCCATACAGAGATGGGGTACCCTTACCTGCAGTGCTGCGGGTTCCTATACCCAGCTCACAGCATTCCCCAAAGACTGGTTCAAAAGATGATGCTTCAGTGGCACTGACCTCCTATGTTAGGGAATGGTTTCTAAGCTCCTTCTCCTTGGAGGGAGCCTTGATTTATTATAGCCTCTCCATACAAATCTTTCACGCATGTGCACACTTTTACAAGGCCTTCCCCAAACTTGTCTTTGAGCTTGTATTTTAATTCCTTCTTGTCCACTTGGACATGGCCTCCACAGCTCCTTGGCATGTTTTTGTTGCACTCTGGGCTCCCTTCTACTTCTCCCATCACACCACTAGACTCTAAGTGGCTCTAGGAACACTCTGAGGGGAGATTCCCAAAAAAAGGTAGATTTCTCTGCATGGGCTGACTCTCCTCACTGCACCTCTCCTCCTTTCAGCTCTGGAGCTCCTCAAGGAAGCTATTGACAAGGCGGGCTACACGGACAAGATTGTCATTGGTATGGATGTGGCAGCCTCTGAGTTCTATCGTGATGGCAAATATGACCTGGACTTCAAGTCCCCAGATGACCCAAGCCGCTACATTTCTGGAGATGAGCTGGGTGACCTCTACCAAAGCTTCGTACGTGATTATCCAGGTGAGCTGCTGTGCTTGGCAGTAGGAAATCAGCACTGGTGCTGCACATTTAACCAGCGTAAACCCTCTGTGTTTTTGGGGTGGGAAGGGAGGCAGCTTTGACTCACGTCTCTTCTGTTTTCCTTTCAGTGGTCTCCATTGAGGATCCCTTTGACCAAGATGACTGGGAGGCCTGGACCAAGTTCACTGCCAATGTGGGGATTCAGATAGTGGGAGATGACCTGACAGTGACAAACCCCAAGCGCATCGAGCGAGCTGTTGAAGAGAAAGCCTGCAACTGCCTCCTGCTGAAAGTCAACCAGATTGGATCCGTCACAGAGGCCATCCAAGCGTAAGTCCAGCCCCATGCCCTTGTTGTCCCGTGAAAGGATTGATGATGAACCACAGCAGGGTGTCACGCTATCCACTGGGTGAATAGACTTTTGTCTCTACCAGAGTGTAGGATGCTGAGAGTGGGAGCAGAGGGTGCCTGGATCACACCCTGTGTGGGTGGTGGTTATAGGAGTGGGAGCTACTGACTGCATTTGTTGCTCCTTGCAGTTGCAAGTTGGCCCAGGAGAATGGCTGGGGTGTGATGGTGAGCCACCGATCTGGGGAGACTGAAGACACCTTCATCGCTGATCTGGTTGTAGGACTGTGCACTGGGCAGGTAGGTGAAACCCAGGCCATGCGTAGGCCTGAAGGAAAGCGAAAGTGTGTGAAGACAGAATCCCCTGCCATGCCATGGGAAACTGGTACAAGTCATAACAGTGTCTTACAATGTCTGTTTTGGGGAATGCCTTACAGATAAAGACGGGTGCTCCCTGCAGGTCTGAACGCCTGGCTAAATACAACCAGCTCATGAGGTAAGGGGCTCCAGGGATGGGAACGCAGAAGAAAGAATGGGGGAGTGAAGATTGGGGTGGGAGAAGCTAAAAACCCAAGGGTAGATGGGGCTTGTGGATGAAATATTATGAAGACAAGACACAGAGATGACAGTGAGATCTCAGGGAGTCCTCTGGAGTGGACTCCTTTCCTCCTCCTTGTGTGAGGGTACAGCCCTCCAGGTGCAGCAGCTGGCAGGAAGTGAGCTCCTCCAACCCATGTCAGCTTTCTGTTGATGCACTGCCCCACCAGCAACCTGGTGCCTCCCATGCTCCCTCAACACAAAATCCTGACATGTGCTGTCTCTCTTTCCTGCAGGATTGAGGAAGAGCTTGGTGATGAAGCACGCTTCGCCGGACACAACTTTCGCAATCCAAGTGTTCTTTGAACATTGTCCCCAGGGCACAGCCACCCTGCTGCTCTTTCCCACCTCACAGACTCTAAACCCCCCTTTCCTCCACTGCTCCTGTTTTTGCTCTTTCTCCCCACTCTGTCACCTGGTTCCCTTTCACCTCAAAGCCCCTCAAGTTCAGGTGTCCTCGGCTAGATGTACCCAGGTGAAGGATGAGAGGAAGGCCTACACCCTGTCCCTTGCTTTGGGGTCATAAGCATTTCTGGACCTAGGCATTGTGTGTCTTGTTTTTCGTGCAGGGCCATGTCTGAGCCACTACGTTGACGTGTTAGACTATGGGAGCATGCTGCCCGGTGTGTTTTCCTCGTACGCCGAAGCATGTGCAGTGAACATCTGTGTTTCAGCTGGTGTGTCTGGGCACGTGTCGCACCTGTAGCTGTGTCTGGACGAGTGTTGCCAGTGGCTCGCTCTCGTTGTGCATGTGTGTAGGTGTGTGTACATGTACTGGCCTACGGCGTCCCTGTGCCCCAGGCGTGTGTCTGCACCGAGCCCTGGTGGGACCCGAATGTCCCTTGCCTCCACCCCGAGTGCTGTGCTGTGTTGGGCTGTGCTTGCCGGCAGCTTGGTGTTGAAGTGCAGTGGTGTCCCACACTGGGTGTGCGTGTGCGTGTGTGCGTGCTGTCAGTCTCTGGGTCAGCACATAGTACTGCGGGGCGATGTATTAAAACACATTCCGTAAACAAACCTGTGCTCTCATTTGCTTCTTGTGACCTTTTTCTCTCTGTTCCCTTCCCTCTTGCACTCCTTCACCCTCTCTTCTGCCCATGATGTCTGCTTCACCTTCTGGACAGTCCATGCTCAGCTGAGCAACAGACAAACTACAGATCCCTAAACTCAATTAAAATGTATTTCACACCTGAGTTGTCTGACTTGGCCTGATGTTTCTCTCTAGACGCCAGTGCTTGGGAAATGGGTACATTTTGTCATCAGAGCAGGAGAGGCTCACACAGAAAGGTAACCAAAACGAGCAGAGAGGACTGGCAAGATGAAGAAAAGGCCCAGGTACCCTCACTTCTTTCACAGCCTTGTCCCACAGCCAGACTGCTCTGTTGGCCACCAGCTGGGAAATGCCAAGGGGAAGGCATGTGGGATGGTGGGAATTGCCCCTGTCATCTCCACCAAACCATGTAGCATGAAGATCTGCTGTGCAGAGATTTTACATTCAGATTAGCTCAGCTGGTTAGATCATGGTGCTAACAACATCAAGGTTGTGGGTTTGATCCCTATATGGGCCATTCACTTAAGAATTGGACTCATTGATCCTTGTGGGTCCTTCCAACTCAGAATATTCTGTGAAATAATCATGCCCTCCACTAACATAAAGATCCAGGGGTGGGCCCCCAGCCAGCTCTCCACTGGACTCAAGTGATGGTAAACTGGAACTGCAAATCTTTGGGAGAGAAAAAGCTGTTCCTCCTACCTGCAGAGGGACTTGCAGAGCAGTGATTCGAGGAGTAGGTGGAATGTCAGTCTCTCTCAATTCCATCTGGTTTCACAGGGGGAAAGTAGCCTGTGCTCTAACCAGTTCCCTAGCAGGCTGAGTGCCAGCAACCCCCAGCGCTGCTCAACAAGCAGCTTTATTCTGGATAGACTCCAAAGAAGACAGGAGGCTGGTGGTTCTACTATGAGAAATCTGACTGTAGAATAAATGATAAAACCACCTTGCTCACCATTATCGGTTCACACCAGTATCCCCTTTATGTTCTTAGGTACACTCAGTTCTGGCAAACCTCCTGCCCCACTTCACTACAGAAAGTTTCCAGACCCTCGCTTAAGTCTTGTCTTTCAGGATGAGCAAGGACAAGGGTATAGACTGAGGTTGCTCAGCAAGTCCCAATTCCCCTCGACTGTGTCCGAATGCAGACTTTAAAATCAAAAGACAAAACTTTAAAACATTGGCATCTCACTGCCAATTCTTTACTAAATAGCACAGAATAGGGAGTAAGTCCAAGAAGGGAAGACAAAGACTATGTCACACATGCCCAGAACAGAAAAGAGGGTGGGAGGGAGAATGTGAGGGTAGAGACAGGATTGGTTTCCAGGGCATCACCAGTGCACACAGCTCACGTCTCGGTGGCAGGGAATAGCTTGTGCCCCGGCTGCAGGCCGTCTCTCTCCCATGCTCTCTGGGAGCTGTAGTCCGGGCGTCGCGGAGGGAACGCTCCATCTTCCCCCGCCTCCGCGCTCCCCTCGGGCGGCACCCGGCACCCCGCGGGGCCCAGCGAGAGCCTGTGGTCCACCCCAGCCATCCCCCACCATCGCGTCTCCCGCAAAAGCAGCTGTGTGCGCGACAGCGCTGTTTTCCTGAAGGAACATGCATTTTGGGTACAGGTAGCGGGCTGTCCTTTCCCATTGTACACCTCACTGCTCCTTTGTTTTAGACACTGCGATTTTTTGAACAGTATGGCTATTGCTTAGCAAGCAAGGCAGTGTTTTGGAAATAAACTTTCTTTCCTTTTATATTCCCAAGAGCATCTTCCCTTTCCCCCAGCTCCTCCCAGGTCTTTTTTTTTTTTTTTTTTTTTTTTTTTTTTTTTTTTTTTTTTTTTTTTTTTTTTTTTTTTTTTTTTTTTTTTTTTTTGGTGCAGATAAGGCAATTAAGTGCCCAAGATAGTCGGCGTTGCCCATTTAAATGCAGCAAGGCTGTAACAGCAGGGAACTGGTATATATGTCCCTACATTGTGGGAAGAATTTGTCAGGGAAGAGTTTTCTGCCAGTGAGACACTGCCACGTCCCTGTGTCAGGGAAGGTGTGTTAAAGCACTGAGGGGATGGGAATGCTAAAGCACTGAGGGGATGGGAATGCATCGTGCTGTAGCAGTACCTCACCCGGTGCCTTTTCTACATCAAGAGTTCGTTGTTGCTGGCACAATGTATAGAAGGACGTGACACTGGCATGTTTGCTTGGGTCACTGCAAATGCTTGTCTTTGGTCAGTGCACCCTAAGATGCATATGCTGCTTTCTCTTTGGCTCAGTGTCAGGGATTTGGTTAGAGTTTCTTTGTGATAGAAATGTCCAAGCACTTGGCTATTCCTGCATCTGAGGACTCCTGTTGTATAAGCTCATGCCTCCATCAGATCGCTGTGCTGTAACGTGGATTCAATCAGAGTATGAGTAACAGTCCGGGGAGGGACTGGCCATGTGACACTATCTGTGAAGGGAAACATTTGTTGGATTGCTTTTATTTTCCCTCTCAAATCATACTCTGTTCAGATTACATTTTCAGAGCAATGTTTAGCTGTTAAAGGGATAATTTAACACTGGCTGCTCCCTCCCCCCTGAAGTCTGCAGAATTTCTTTCTTTCATTTCTAAATATGTGTGTGCACCCTTAAATGAGCTGGAAGGGGAGATATCACTGAATTAGGCTTGTTGTAGAGTGCAGAGAGAAGCCTTAAGGATGAAGAACTACTGAATTTCTCTGGTACGTTCTTGTCTCTCTCAAAAACAATGGGGTGTTGTCCAATTTTCCAACCTTTGGAAACAAGTATCTTTAACATAGGAGGCTGTCAGAGACACTCTTTTGATGAACATCTGACAAGAAGTCAAAAAATTTGGGCGCTGGGTAATTCCTATAAGGTGCTGAGCACCTTAATCGAAAGAAGAGCATTTGGCTCCATTGCTAGAAGACTAAATACGGACAGCTTGGACAGGTTGTCAGGAGGACATTACGAAGCTTGGTCTCTAGGCAAAGATCAGCTTATTAGAGCATTGCATGTGTGGAAGCAGCTATAACTGTGTGCTACACCGTGTACGGGGGAGATAAAACACCTCTGTAAATGATGAAGGTGCCAGAGTTTTGGATAAACTGTGTGCATCTCAGGGGTCTTAGGCCTGGCACAGTGCACATCCTGTTGTGCCTCAGAAATCAGCCATGCTGTTACACGCTGGCACACCTAAGTGGGCAATTGAACTGGGCTGATGGGTAAGGTTACCACTCTGGTCCCTCAATCCTAGAGTCTGCCAGAGTGGGACATGAATGTACCTCCACAATTAACAGCCCTCTGAGCTGCATCCCAGACCCAATTATTAGCTTGATTAAAGGGTAAACTGAGGCAGTTTGTTGTTTCAGTACCAGTCAGTACCACTATCTTGGCCATGAGTACAGCCATTCCTGGGGACTGGTGATACTGAGCAAGGAGGTTTATAACCCTCTCAGTGTTTCATTTATCAAAAAATACCAGTTTGCAGGTATTATTTTTCTTAGTTTGAGAGAGCAAGCCAGTATAAGACATCCTGGGTGGCCATGGTTGTGTTCTGGATCAGAAAAAGACTTTCCCCAGGCCTAGCACAGACTGGAAGGCTTGCCTGCTTACTCTTTTCATCAAGGAGACCATTATGTGCTGCGTGTCAAGAAAGAAATGGGGCTCTATGTATTTTTAGAGTCAGAGTTTCACAGGGATATTGAGATGGGATGTCTGGAGGTCTCTACTTCTATGCCCTGCTCATGGCAGGGCTAGCCCCAAATCTAGATCAGGCTGCTTGGGGACACGGCCAGGCAGTTTCCAAACATCTCCAAGGTGAGGAGATTCCCCAGCCCCTATCTGCACCTGTAGCAGTGCTGAACTACCTCCAGGGAGGAGGTTTTCCCTTTTTCTAGTCACACTTTCCCTTACTGCAATTTTTGTAGCCATTTCACCGTGCATATATGAGAGGAGACTTCTCTGTAGCCCTCCAAACTGAAAAAAAAAAAAAAAAAAGAGAAAACCTGAAGAGAGTAATTAGTTCTCCCTTACCTTTTTTTCTACTCCAGGTTGAAAGAAACAGCTCCTTCAGCCTCCCTTTGTATGTCACGAGCTCCAGCACCTCAGCTATCTTATTCCCTCCCCCACAGAACTCAGGTTTATCAGCATGTCTCTTGTGCTTTATTTCTCTAACAAGGCTACATCCCAGCCAGGGCCTCCTGTTTTGCAGACAACTGTTTGTCCCCCGGTAGAAGCATAAAGCACTGCAATGGTGTGGCTGGAGACCTCATGAGGCAGCGTGTCCTATCTCCCTAATCCGAGGGAGGTCCAGCTGCACCCCAGTAAGGTTGCTTGCCAAACCTCCTAGCTGGCTCGCAGACTCTCCAGGTCATTTATCCACCCTGAAGAGACACAGCTAATAAATCTCTTGGTTTGCCCAAGGTCTTCAATGCGTTGATTTCAGACATGAGATAATTTTATTTCCCACGTTCTGCAACCAGTCCACCTTGGTCTCGCTGTACAAGCATGTGCAGCTGCTTGTGTTTCTCTTGTCTGTTTTCCACCTATGCTTACCAACCTGAAACAGTGCACAGTGTGGTCTGAGCTGCAGCGATTTGGCTATGAGCATTTCTGAGTGGAGAAGGAGAAACGGTTTGAGACCTTTTTGGGAGGGCTGACAGCATTCGTGTCAATCCTCCTCACAGCCCTTTGGAAGCTTCCTGCTCACATCCTCCATAGCCTGTCTTCAGCCAGCCATGGACACGGAAAAGGTCACAACCAGCTGCACTTGTCTTCAATCACTCATCATTTTTCCTCCCACTGTCCAAAAACCTTGGCCTTATTAGAGGGAGATGCTGCTTTTTGTCCACAGGGAAGCCATGGGAAGTCAGGATTACACAAATGCAAATGATTACCCTGGTCCTGCTTCTTGTTTGAAACACCTCTGATGTTTCTTCGTAAACTAAGACTGCAGGCCACCAGTGACTGGCTTCTTGAAATAAACCAAAATGTAGTAAGATTTTCCTAAGGCATTAGAGTCTCTGCCTCTTCACTTACTGAAACAACAAATGACACTAAAATCTTGATAATAAATTTAACATTTGTTTAAGGCAAATTTTTTAACTAAAGCAAGCGACCTGGTTGTGGGAGATGATGACATGAAAACCATTCAGGGCTTGACATTGTGGTTAAACAAACTTAGTGTCACATGTTACTCATCCAGAGGATCTCAGAACTGAAGCAAAACTGACCACTGTAGCTGCCACAGAGGTTTCTCCCCAAACCACAAACCTTGGGGATCTGGACATTTTGTTTAGCATCCAGAAAACAAGGATCTTGACAAGATCTTCTTCCTTCATGAATCATCACCTTGGCCTCTAAGGGTCACATGCATTGTAAGCTTGGGATGCAAGGCCGTCAGCTCCTAAAGGTGACAGTTTGAACAACTGCAAACACTACCACCTCAACAGCAATAGTAACATTCTGCCTTGTTCTCGGGGGGTCAGCTTGGTGAGGCACTTTGTGAAGCAGATAATGCTTACTCCTGTGCTCAGTGTCCACAGGGTTTTCTCTTCAACACAGCACCTCTGCAAAACAATATGCTGAAATGGCTTGGAGTGACCACCCACATTAGCCATGGCTTTTTCAATCCCCCACTCCACGCATGGGAAACAGAGAGTCCTAGGGAACAACCCCACTCAGGGATTACTGCTGGCAGGGTGGAGGCTCTAGGCGAGGGGCAAGACAAAGAAATAGGTTGGGGAAAAGGGTGGATGAAAGAATGAATGAAGGCTAGAGACATGAGGCATGTTGTGCAAGGGGGTGCTGCGTGCCAGCGGGGCTTGCTTGGGAATGAGAGGCACCAAGACCAATTCTGCAGGATAAATAGTGAGGCCCCAAAAATGGCACAGTACCCCTGGGAAGTGGGTGTGGAACAATTGCATTGGGAGCCATCGGCTTACAAGGGTGTTGCAGGGACATTTTTATTAATGTTTTTTAAAGCACTGGGGTGAATAGCACTGCAGAAACCCCCACGAGGAGGTGAATGAATCTGTATTCAGAGCTGAGTTTGGATGCTGTACAGTAAATAGTGCTCGGAGCCATGTAACGGACAATGAGAATTGCTGAATAAAAGCCCGCGGAGAACGCGCCATCCAGCCTCCTCAGTGAGAGGTCCTGCTGAGGAAATATTTTGGGATTATGCTTGAAGGCCATCAGAGTGCAACTTGCCCATATGCAGATGAAATCTCCCTTATTTAACCATGCATCCGTGCCCCTGTCCATGTGACAGCCCCGGGTTTGCCCCCACGACCAGCCGTGCCTTCTGCAGCTCAACGGGGCAGGAAGGGCAGCACTTGTAGCACCTCCTCGCCCCCCAGCCCCGCAGGAAGGGCAGCACTTGTAGCACCTCCTCGCCCCCCAGCCCCGCTCTCCCGCTGGCCGTGCTCCCGCGGCAGGCAGCGGCTGGAGCTGGATCAGCCCCTGGGCGGGCTGGCTGGGTGACAGAGTCGACGGGCTCCCCCCTTCTTTCCCGAAGCCTTTCCTCCGACAGGAGCTTTTCCAAAATGGCCATCGACGCCATGAACTTGGCCAGCGAGGGGAGGCAGTCGCGTTTCTGAGCAGCCGGGGGGGATGTTTCACGTTTCTATGGCTGAGCCCCGCCGCTCCCCCGCACCTCACGGCCGCGGGGGGCAGAATGGGGTGGGGGCGATGTGGCGCCGCTCGGGCGAGGCCCGCGCCAGCCGGATCCCCGCATCCCCGGTGCTGCCGTGACCACGCTCTGTGCGTGCGAGCCGGGGGGAGCCCGCATCCCATCGCCGCTGCACCGTGACCGAGCTGTGTGTGTGCGTGTGCCGGGGGGGCCCCGCAGCACGGCGCGGGCGGTGCGGAGCGGCCTCCGCACGAGGCTCGCGCTCCCTTTGTGCCGTTGCCTGGCAACCGAGCGGGGGATGGGAAGTGGGATTGGGAGGGGGGATGGATGCGCGCGCGGCCGCACGCTGAGCAGCGCCCGTCGGGCGGCCGCCGCCCCCGCCCCCCGGGAGGCCCCGCCGCAGCCCCGGCCGGCCGCCACCCCCCCGCATCCCCTGCTCGCCCTGGATCCGTCCTGCCAAAAACGCCCCTCCGTGCTCTCTCCCCCCGTTTCCCCGGCCTTTGTGCCGGCGCCGGGGGCCCGGCGGCGCGGGGCGCGGCCGCGGCCGGGGCGGGGGCCGGGCTGGCTGCGCGCCCCGCGCCTCCTCCGCCCCCGTCCCGCGGTGCCCACGGGTGGGTTGGAGGGGGTGAGGTGGGGGGAGTGTTTCTCGCGGAGGGGCGGTGGCGAGCGCGGAACAGAGGGGCGGGGGAGGGGGCTCGTTCTGGGCCCTTCGGAAATGGGAGGTGGCTAAGGCGGGCAGCGGTGGGAGCGATGGAAGGGCGGCGGGGCGCAGGCGGCGGCGCCTGAGCGCGGCGGGAGAGGGGGCGACAGAGCCGCGGGGCGGGGGGGGGTCCCGCTCCCCGCCGCACCCCCCACCTCCCGGAGCCGCTGCCCCCGCCACCGACCGGTTATTCCGGAGACGCGAGAGGAAACGAGGGAGCGCGTAAAAGGAGGAGGGAGGAAAGGGGAAAAAAAAAAAAAGGGGGGGGGGGCAGCGTTTAAATCCCTGCCCCCCGCTCCTCGCCGCCTCCATTCCTCCCTTCATTCGACCTCCCCTCAGGAGCCGCCGGTGAGTCCCTCGCCCGCTCCCAGCCGCTCCCGCCCCGCTTGTCATTGTCGCCCACTCGCTGCATTCTTTCGCGGGTGGATTTCATCCCTCCGGTCCGTCTGTCGGGATGGGGAGCGAGGCGGCGGGGGGGGGAAGAACATCAAAGTTGGGGTGGGGGGGACACCTAGAGTGCCATTAACCCCCACGGGGCTGGGGAAGCGTCTCCGGCGGTCCCTGCCCCGGCGTGGATGCGGCAAGGGGCCGGGAGGGAGCCGGGACACCGCCGCGGGGCACGAGGGGCTCGGCGGGGCGGGGGTCCCGGCCACGGCTGGGGGCGCTCCGAAATCACCGGGGGGCGCTGCCCGCCCGGGGCTCGCCTCCCCTGGACGGCGGCGGAGCGGCTTCCCTCCGGACCTGGCGGGCGGGGGTCGGGCGGGGGCTCCCGGTCCGCCGCGGGGGTCCCGGGGCGGGGACACCCCCCGCCGCGCGCCCAGCCCAGCGTGACGTCAGCGCCCCGGAGCCCCCCTTCCCTGCGGCGGGAAGTTCGGCGGGGGCAGGGGGAACGGGGGGCCGGGGGGGCAGCCGGCGGGCGGGAGTTGCGAGTTTGCGGCCCGGCGCCCTGCGGGAAGGAAGGCGGCACAACGCTGGAGGTGGACCGGTTCCCGCCCTCCCTGCCTTCCGAGGGGCCTCGCATTGTCCCCGCTTCCCCAGGTGCGGCCGGGGAGCAGGGCAGGAGTGTCTGGGAATAATGTTTCCATCGGGGCACCGACAAGAGTGTTGGCTCCCCTGCCGTGGGCGCGGGTGGGATTCGCCCCCTCCTCTGACACGCCAGGGTGCTGCTTCGGGACCGGGGAGCTGGCGAGACCCCGCACGGCCGGGTGGCACCGGGGTGGCGGCTGCGCTCCCGCTGAACCGGCCGCGATTCCTCGGTGTGTCGGGCTGGTTGTCCATTTGCTATTGAGGATTTTTGGAGAAGTAGCATCTGAGTTTCCCACACTGCCCTTCTGGCCGTGCCATGGAGCCGGTGGCGGTTCTGCCCGGCCGGCTCCTGCTGGCCTGTGGCCGCCCCGGCCCCTGTTGCCCGGAGAATTGCCGGTTGTATTTTGCCGAGTGGCCGCTGTGCTGTTGAAGTGGCAGCCATTTGGTCACCGTGGCATTTACTTTACGCGCTGCCTTCGCTCTCCGTGGAGTTCTGCCTTGATAGCTATTGTACGTTCCCCAAGTTGCTTTCCAGACGGGCAGTGTCTTTCCTTGCGTTTGCTTCAGTGCCGTGGCTGCCTTGAGTTCTGCAGCCGGTTACTCAGTTGCCAGGATGGCTACTGTAAGAATTTGTATGGCTTTTGTCTGCAGGGTCTGTTTTGCAGGGCTGTGGTTCTTGAGGAGCAGCATGTCCTTACCGAGCTGGGCACTCAAATCCATTGTCATTATCTCTGGTTGTATTGGGTGGATCGCATGGGAGCCACTAGGCTTCCCAGCATTGAAAAAGTGAGGAGAAAGTAGTGGGCCGTTATCCTAAGATGTGTAGCAGGAGGGTGGAGGAGGAGGAGTTGGAAATGCCCTTCGTTTACTGTCCACCTTAGTGCGTGGAGCATGGTTACACATCCTTCAGGTGTGTGATGCCTAAAGCTGTGGAGTTCAGCCCTGACTTACCACCAGAATCAATGTGTTAGTGTCAGCCGAATTCCACACTTGTCTGAGTTGAAAGCTGGACTCGCCTTTCTTCTAAGCCAGAGGGTGTTGTGCATCACTGCTGTGCTGCACACGCATTCCCAAGGGGCTGGAGTCCACGGTCATTACCCATGGATGGGATGCTTGTAAATGTGAATGGTCAGATTGTTCATTGAAATGATTTTCATCCTTTTTTCCCCTGTTTCTTTGCCAAGTTGTTTTATTTTGTTTTCTTTTTATTGTGTTTGTTACTGGTGATTGCACAACCAATCGTTTGTGTATTTTCCCATCTTATTGGGGATGACCTGGTCTTTCAAACCAGACTTTTCCAGTTGTGATTCGTGATGGAGCTTCTCAAGTATGGCCAACGAGTGAACTTACAGTACCATGGTTCTTGCTGGAAATTATAAAAACGCTCCAAACATTTGAAAATTAAATGTGCAGTGAATCCTAATAAAGAAGATTAACAGGTTTAACCTGCTGCAGTGACCTGCCTTTACCTCTCTTCATATGCATTTACCTCCTCCCCTAGGTTTTGTACCCTTTGGATGTCTCTGAAAGGTTCTTGCATTCTCATCTTTAGGTTTGCCTGCACAAGGAATTAAAATGAGGTTTCTTATGGGCATACTTGTATTCCAAAATAATAATGGTCATGCAAGGAACTATGATTCTACAGCATGGTGGGATCGCTGTACTGAAAGCAACATGATCTGCGTTGTTCTTCAATAGGAGGAGGAGCATCTAGTCCAGCTGGACTGGATGACCATTGTAGGTCCCTTCTGACTGAAATATTACATTCTGGTTTTATTGGTGGGTGAAATGCATCAGGCAGGTTTTTCTCTTCCCAGAGTTCAGCCCCTGTTACTCCTTGTACACCTTCCTGATTTGACCTGGAGCTTCCTCATGTTCATCAGTGTATTTCTGGAGGGTGGAGAGGGAGTTGAGAGGAGCAGTCCGTGTGGAATACAGGGCTGTGTAGGGAAGGTTTATTTATTTACCAGATCTGAGGTGTAATACATTTGCAAATGCAATCTCTGGAATTGATCTGAGCATGTGCCCCTCCTTAAATATCTACCTGTATGTTTACATATCTTGTATTATTCTCCCCTTTTCTTCTGAGAACCTGGTTTTCTCCTCTGTCAGGCTGTATTATCCCCACTTCGGTTTTTTTCTTTGTCCCATTCTCTTTTGGACAAATAAATTACTTTTTTCATTGGATTTTTTGGTCTCATTCTTCCTCCATTAGGAGGAGATACTATGGAAGTGTGAAGTATATTTCCTGCGTTTATCACTTCATCTCTTCCATCTGTACATCTTGAAGACTGTGTCTAGTGAAGTACAGAGTAGCAGTGCTTTACAGACTTTTTAAAGGCCAAATGAGAAGGCAACACAAGTTCCAAGTGTGTTCAAAAGTGGAGGGATCTCTGAAAAAGTCATGCTCTTAACCAAGCGAGGTACACTTAGGATGTGTATTCTCTGCAGAATTAATTTGTGTGATCTCTGCGTGAGTCTGGTCACAGGAGATGGTTTAACATGAACACGAGATGCTCCATCTCAGTGCCTTGCCTGACTTACTGAAGCTGCAGCAGTGCCCAAGGCACGTGTTGCCAATTGGCCAGGTACATGTCCCAGTGCTCTCTGTGTCATGCTGAGATGAACAATGGAGAATCTTTCTGTCCTTCCAGTCGTGTGTTGGGCAACCATGGGCCCACACCCCATTTTCAGTGAGATGTGTATGTAGAATGATGAGACAGAAGGGGATTTTTCCAACTTAAGTGGTTTGAGCTTTACCTCTCTACCTTAGTGTGGTTGGCTGATTTGGACTTTGAGCCTTTGGGGGTAAGGATTTGGCATATGTTATAAGTTTAGCAGAAGTCAACTTTGTGAGGAAGCGATCCCTTCGAAGCGTTGTCTTGCTTCCAGTTCTGATAATCCTCCCGCAGGAGTCTCTGAAAGTCTGTTTTTTGTGTGTGTTGTCACAGCAAACACTGATTTGTTGTTGTCTCCTTCTGTAAAAATATCAGTGTTTGATTGATGGTTGTGGCAGTATTTTCACCTACAAACCAAAGGCTAACCGCAATATCTTCTCCAAACAATTTCAGCCAATGATCGTCTGTCTAGGCTTTGCTGAAGGAGGGTAGCTGGTTGCTTTCAATCTTACTTCATGTCTCTTGCCCTGGTGACATTCTTCATCATAGATCAGTTTAGCTGGAAAATTTTAGTCTTTTACTTCTCTGCCTTACAATGCACTTGATGATACCCTCTTTCTTCCACAAGGTCTCTCTGTGCTATAGATCACTTAAGTGAAGGCTGCATTTGAGCAACCTTCATCTCTTTGGACAGTGGATTGGATTTACTATGTGTGTATATATATTTTTATGTGTGTGCGTATATATCACAATATATATAATAGTTTGTGTAATATAATACATCTTATATAAAATATAATGTTATATAGTATATTAAATTTATATTGAGATATATAGCATGGTGTATTGGATATAAAGTGTGTCTATAGCATAATATTGTGGATATACTGCTGGTTTTTTCTTTCAGGCAGTGCAACAGATGAGGTGATTTACCTCAGAATTATTCAGAGTTTGCCAGGCGCACAAAGAGGGTCCACCCTCTATGAAAAATGGTTTATCCAGTCATAATTATCCATCAGGCTTTCCTCGTACATTACTAGACCACTGTGTTACATTTTCACCCAGAGCTAGATCCCATCACCACTTGGCCAACCTCTCTATGACTGCTAATGAATTTAGTATTGAAAAACCTGTTCTGATCAACTGTCTGGTCCTCTACCCTGCCCAGCTCACGGCAGGGAATGTCACCTGCTGGTCTTTGCAGAAAATAATTATAAAAAAAAACCTCTTAAAAATTTTCAGTGATATGCTAGATCGCTATGCCAGTGTTTCAAGTGATTGATTTCTCCCACTTTTCAAATTTGCGCTATTCTCTGTGGAATTTGCCTAGCTTCAACTCCCATTGCATCTGGGAGTCTTTGTTTTGTAGGTTAAAGAGCTGTCAGAAATCTCCTCCCTTTATGGTGCTCATGGACCATCCCCAAGTCACCTTTTAACCTTTACTCTGATAAGCTAAATATGTTGAGCTTAAGTCTGTAAGGGGGAGGAGTTATCAAGCTTCCCAATTTGTCAGCATCCTTCTGGAGTACACAGGTAAAAACGGCACACGCTACCCCAATAATGGCCCCACCAGTCCTGTGTGTAGTCAGGTAAAAATCATGTCTCTTTTTCTTTTCCTGACGAGTATTACTCTCTGTGCACTGGTTGGTTTCATTCATTCAAGAAAAGCCCTCTTAGAAGTCTTCAGCTGGGAACTTGTGTTCCAGCCACTAATTACAAGGCCTTTTCCAAGCTTCTGTGTATCCTTGGATCTTCAGCCTTGAAAGCATTCTACATTCTTCTGTTCTTGATGTAAAAATATTGGATAATTAAAAGGCTGGCCTTTCTGTGCGACCCTGTTGCAGCAGTAGCACCAACTCATCTGTGCTAGAAATTCCATTTCATCATTTACCAACTCACCTGCCTCAGCACCACCTGAAAACTTTACCTGTGTTCCTGAAAACTTTGTTTGGATGGTGCCTTCACCAGCTACCAGTGATATTCCATGTTAGGTCACCGTTTCCTCTCACTGGTGGGCTTTGGGGGACTTGCTTTGTGACAGTGGGTCCATGCGTGACATCTTTTTGCTGGGACAGGTCATGCTTGTGCCATAGCGGTGCATGAAGCTTTATCCCACAGGTTGTCCCATGTTGCTTTACAGAGATTACCCAAGGCAAGAAAAATATTTTGGGCAGTGATTTCTCTTGCCGCTGTGCCTTTTCTCCTGGCAGTCCAGTCTGAGCCTAGTTTGGGCTCAGTCTCTGGGCTCTTGAGTGGGTGCCCACTTGAGAGGCAGAGGCCTGTGCTTGTGGTTGGTAGGGCTCATTGTGTATCTGTAGGTGGTAGCACTTTGGCATAGATTGCCTGCTTTGAATTCTGTTGGGATTGGGGAGAATTTTGAGTACTTGTGACTTTTAGTCCTTCGTTGTATCATGATCAGGAAGACCTTGATTTAGCCATAAACATCGTAAAATCACAAGGACCAAAATCACCATGAACTTGGTGAAGTACGTAAGACAAAAGCTCTCCTTCCTCCTAAGATGATTCAGCATTGGCACAGGTTCCCAGGGAGGCTAGAGATGCTCTTTGAGGTGTTCGTGACAACCTCATCTGGCTTTGCAGTTTACTGTGAACAGGGCATTTGAGGGATTCCAGCAATCTCTTCCAACATAAATCTTCCTGGACATACCACTGGGTTTTCCTCCCTTCAGCCCCAGAGGTGAGGACAGGATCATTCCACTTGGCCAGTTCTGTAGAACAAGGAAAAGCTGTGGGATCCCAAGCTCAGGAGTGACTCAGAGTGTATCAGTGTCTCAGGTCTGCTGTACAATTGTTCCTCTGCCCATCTCCTTGTCCCTAGTTCACTCCTTTCATTCTGGATCTGTCTGTCCATCCTGTCCAGACACTTGCCCTTGGCACACATGATTCTCATGTTGTCTTTGCTGTCAGTCATGAGTCCCTAGAAAGAGAGAATCTAAAATGTGTCCCTTGGATCAGTGGCTCCAAGGTCATAGAATCATTTAGGTTGGAAAAGACCTCCAAGATCATTGAGTCCAACCATGAACCTAATACTGGCAAGTCCACTACTAAACCACATCCCTAAGTGCCACCAGGGGTGGTGACTTCACCACTTCTTGGGGCAGCCTGTCCCAATGCTTAACAACCCTTTCAGTGAAGAAATTTTTCCTGATATTCAATCTAAACCTCCCTTGGTGCAACTTGGGGCCATTTCATCTTGTCCTATTGCTTGTTATTTTGGAGAAGAGGCCGACCCCCATCGTGCTACAGCCTCCTTTCAGGTAGTTGTAGAGAGCGATAAGGTCACCCTGAGCCTCCTCTTCTCCAGCTGAACAGCCTCAGCTCCCTCAGGTGCTCTTCATAAGACTTGTGCAGCAGACCCTGCCCCATCTCAGTTTTCCTTCTCTGGGCTTGCTCCAGGACCTTAATGTCTGTCTTGTAGTCAGGGGCCCAAAACTGTACACAGGCTTTGAGGTGCGGCCTCACCAGTGCCCAGTACAGGATCACAGCTCTGGTCCTGCTGGCCACACTATTACTGGTACAATCCAGGATGTCACTGGCCTCCTTCAAGCCTGTGCTGTTGCAAGAGGTTTTGTTCCAAGTGCAGTGTCCAGTGGCATTTTCTCATTTCTTGATGATGCCTTGCCTGGAGCCCTTCAAGTAACAATGGTACCCACAGCTATCCTGTGTTTAGTAAATGCCTTCTGAGAAGTCCCTATGGATGAGCAGGAGCTCTTATGGCATGTATGCTTCTCTCTTCTCTTCAGTGTATCACTCAACACTTTGTACAATTGAACTTGTTAAAAACGTACCAGTGACCCTACTAGGTCCATCTTGTCCACTGCTGCTGCAGCAGTAGTCACTACCAAATCTCTGGGAAAGAAGGTAAGTTAAGGCAAGCTTATGTGCCATTTTCCTCTGATACTCCTACAGCTGCCAGCCATTTTCCATGGAGGACCTGCCATAGACAGATGTGGTTTCTATCTATCCAGAAAGCGTCAGTTATTTTCTCTTGAATGAAACTCTCCAGTTACCCATCAAATCCATACAAACTTCTAGCACCAATAGTGTCCTTTGATGGGAAATTCTGCAGCCACATATCTAAGAACTACTCTCTCTTTTTAGTTGGTTTTGAACTTGTTTCTTTGTACTGTTATTTGATGGTCATCAGTTTTCATACTGGAAAAAACATTGAAAAATTATTTCTTATCCAACCTTCTCATATATGGTTTTACAGTCCCCAGTCACATCCTGACTTTAATAACCTTTTCTCTGGACAGTCACTGCCCTTTCTGCAGGAGCAGAACTGCATTGAAGATATGGGAAAGTCACAGTTCTGCTCAGTTAGTTCTTACCCTCATTATTACCCTCATTGATTTACTTTCATCAGCCACATTGGCTTCCCTTTGCTCTTTTTCTATATCCGTCCTGATTTTGCTTCTTTATATTTTATTCTCTTAAGTTCTCTCTTAAATGGTGATCATCTGTGATACAGACAGTGTCTCAATGCCCTTGGGAGGCAGGACATTGATCATTGTGAGGATACAGCAGGTGTTCTTCCACCCAGCCTGATTCTTCAGCACTTCATTCAAATCCATTTGCAGAGTTTGATCCTTCCATCTGCAGAGCTTCTCTCTGGTTCTTATCTACACCAACAAGTTTTGCCTGGGATTGAGGGCTCTGAGCAGAGTTGGCAGCTTGCCCAGGCCTCCTTGTGCCAGCTTCAGAATGATACAGGTCTTAGCAGGAAGGGGTGACCATTCTTGCTATTCACTGGTCTGTTAGGGAAGGGAGGGGCTGTTGGTGTGTCCACCCTGAATTTGGATTCAGCTTCTAGTTTCCCATGTTCTTACATGTGTCCTGCAGCTGCAAAGTTTCCAGCAGTCTTCCACAGCAAAGACTTGCAGCAGAAGTCTGGAACCATAGTGGATTGACTGGGGGATAACTTCCATGCGCTGACAGTGAGAAGCTATGGGATGTGGAGTCGTGGTCACGAATAGCAGCAAGGAAATTACAACTGATAATGGGTGTTTCCGCACTGGAATGGGTGCTCCAGGTCAACTGGGAAAGCTTCACTCTTCAAGATGTTCAGAACTTGCCTGGACAAGTCCCTGAGTCATCTAAATTTGGGGTCAGCCCAGCTGTGAGCAGGAGTTTGGAGCAGAGACCTGCTGGTGTCCTTTCCAGACGACATCCTCCTTTGAGTCTCTCTACAACCAGCCTGTGATGTCTTTGAGTAATTCACTTTGCATTCTTAGCAAAGGGACATCTATCAAAAGAGGGGTGTGAAGTATTACAGTAGACCCTTCACCCCTAACAGCTCCACAGGTAAGGTGTGCTCAGGTGTTGCAAATATAGAAGATGCTCTACTTCTTAAAATAGTGAGTGTGGGGAGTGTGATGTATCCTTCCTCTGCATCACACATCCATAGGCCTCCATCCCACTTGCAGAGGGAAGAGCCTGGTGTTTTGTTTTTTTTTTTTTTGTGATCCTCCACTGGGCTCTGCGAGCCTATATCTCCAGGAGATCTGGAGGCCCTCCTCTGGGGAGACAGAGTGATTCTTCTGGGATTTTTAGGTAAATCTGTTACATACTTAACAGTCATTTTACTGTGCCCTCAGGAATTGTTTTACGATTAATGTAACCTTCTTTAGTACATCTAACCTTCATTTAGTGAATCAAACTTTATTTTCAGTTGCTTCTGCAAAAATTAATATTGTCTTCCGTGGTGTAAATTAAGCTATTCCATGGTGTAAATTAAGCTATTGTTAAATGCATGAATGTTTTTATTATTTATTACCTTGCTTTAGCTCTGTTTTTATTTCACTCTGCTCATCAGAAATATTTTTTTCTGAGATACATTTTTATTTGAATGGAAGTTCCAGAATTAGAGATTTCTTACTCAAAGTAACATTCTCGCTCCTCATGGTTGTGCAGAATTAAGAAAACAAAATATTAATATAGGCTTAATGAAATATAAACTGGTTTTATATCCTAAGACTGCCAGCACTCTGCACGTTTATTTTTAGTACTCTTATTTGGCACCGTTTCTTGAAGTTTGAGCATTTTAAATTGTATTAAAATGCAGAGAAGGAGCACCTAGGTAGCATGACAAGTGAATTTGTCAACAAGTACATATAAGAAAAGGATTGAAGCTATTGGCTCAGGATGAGTCTCTTTTCTGCTTGGGAGGTGTTATTTTAAGTACAGAATCATAGACTGGTGTGGGTTGGAAGGGATCTTAAAGATCATCTCGTTCCAACCACCCTACCATGGGCAGGGACACCTTTCACTAGACCAGGCTGCTCCAAGCCCCATGCAGCCTGGCCTTGGACACTTCCAGGGTTGTGGCATCCACAGCTTCTCAGCACAACCTGTTCCAGTGCCTCACCACTCTCATCATAAAAAACTTCTTCCTTATGTCCTATTTATATCTGCCCTCTTTCAAACCATTGCCCCTTGTCCTGTCACTGCAGGCCCTAGTAAAAACTGTCTCTCCATCTTTTTTTAAGTCCCCTTTATATACTTAGAATTGCAAAATCTTAAAATCATTAAGGTTGGGAAAGACCTACGAAGATCATCGAGTACAACCTTTGATCAAGCACCACCACATCAAATAGACCATGGCAATGAGTGCCATATCCACTTATTTCTTGAACACTTCCAGGGATGGTGATTCCACCTCTTGCCTGGGGGAGCCCTTTCCAATGCTTAACCACCCTTTCAGTGAAGAATTTTTTTCCTGATCTCCAACCTGAACCTCCTCTGGGGCAGCTTGAAACCTATTGCTAGTTGATTGGGAGAAGAGACCAACTCCCGCCTGGCTACAGCCTCCTTTCAGGTAGTTGTAGAGAGTGATAAGGTCGCTCCTGAGCCTCATCTTCTCCAGGCTAAACAACCCCAGCTCCCTCAGCTGCTTCTCATAAGACTTGTGCTACAGACTCTTCACTAGCTTCATTGTCCTTCTCTGGACATGCACCAGCACCTCAATGTCTTTTGTGTAGCGAGGGGCACAAAATGGAAAACAGGACTCAAGGTGTGGCCTCACCAGAGCCAAGTACTGGGGAATGGTCACTGCCCTGGTCCTGCTGGTCACATTATTTTTGATACAGGCCATGATGCCATTGGCTTTCTTGGCCACCTGGGCACACTGTTGGCTCATGTTCAGATGCTGTTGACCAGCACCCCCAGGTCCTTTTCAGCTGGGCAGCTTTCCAGCCACTCTTCCCAAAGCCTGTAGTGCTTCATGTTGAGACCCAGTTGCAGGACCTGGCACTTGGCCTTGTTGAACCTCATACAGTTGGATTCAGCCCATTGATCCAGCCTGTCCAGGTCCATCTGCAGACTCTTCCTACCCTTCAGCAGATCAGCACTCCCACCCATCTTGGTGTCTGCAAACTGACTGAGGGTACCCTCGATGCCTTTGTTCGGATCATCAGTAAAGATATAAAATAGGCCTGGCCCAAACACTGAGCCCTGGGGAACCCCACTAGTGGCTGGCTGCCAGCTGGATGTATCTCCATTCACCACCACTCTGAGCCCGGCCATCCTGAAAGATTTTTACCCGGTGAACAGTGCACCTGTCCAAGCCGTGGGCTGCCAGCTCCTCCAGAATGCTGTGGGAGACAGTATCAAAGGCTTTACTGAAGACCAGGTAGACACCATCCACAGTGTTTCCCTCATCCACTAGGCAGGTCACCTGGTCATAAAAGGACATCAGGTTGGTCAAGCAGAACCTGCCTTTCCTAAACCCTTGCTGGCTGGGCCTGATCCCCTGCTTGCCCTGTACGTGCTGTGATTGTGCTCAAGATAATCTGTTCCATAACCTTTTCTGGCGCTGAGGTCAGGCCGGTAGTTCCGCAGATCCTTCTTTGGACCCTTCGTGTAGAAGGCTATTGCATTGGCTAACCTGTAGTCACCTGGGACGTCCCCTGTTAACCAGGACTGGTCATAAATGATGGAAGGTGCTTGGTGAGCACTTCTGCCAGCTCCCTCAGTACCCTGAGCTTAAAAGCTACAAGAAGGTCTTCCTGGAGTTTCCTCTTCTCCAGGCTGAGCAACCACAGCTCTCTCAGCCTATCTTCATAGGAGAGGTGCTCCATCCCTTTGATCACCTTTGAGGCCTCCTCTGAACCTGCTCTGACAGGTCTTTCCTGTGCCGAGGACCCCAGAGCTGGATGCAGCAGTCCAGGTGGGGTCTCACCAGAGCAAACAAAGGGGCAGAATCACCTCCCTCAACCTGCTGGCCATGCTGCTTTTGATGCAGCCCAGGACACAATTGGCTTTCTGGGCTACAAGCACACATTGCCAGCTTATGCCTAATTTTTTGTCCATCAGTATCCCCAAGATCTTTACCACAGGACTACTCTCAGTCCCTTTGGTCCCCAGCCTAAACTGATCCTGGTGATTGCCCTGACTCGTGTGCAGGCCCTTGCACTTGGCCTTGTTGAATTTCATGAGTTTCACTATGGTTCCACTCCTCGAGCCTGTCAGGGTCCCTCTGAGTGGCATCCCTTCCCTCTGGAGTATCAACCACTTGGCTTGGTGTCGTCTGCAAACTTGAAGAGGGTGCACTTGATCCCACTGTCTGTATTATTGATGAAGGTATTAAATAGTATTGGTCACAGTAGGGACCCTTGAGGGATGCCATTCATTACTGATTTCCACTTTGGCATTCAACTGTTGGATGCAACTCTTTGCACATGGCCATCTATCCAATTCCTTATCTCTCAAACCCATATATTTCCAATGTTGTGACGAACCGTGTCAAAGGCCTGGCAAAAGTCCAGGTAAATGACATCTGTACCTCTTCACTTGTCCACTGATGTGATCACTCCATCCTAGAAGGCACTTGATTAGTCAGGCACAACTTGCCCTTGGTGGAGTCATGCCTGGCTGTCTCTAATCAGCTCCCCGTCTTCCATATATTTTGACATGTCTCCCGGGAGGATCTGCTCCATGTTCTTGCCAGGCAGTAAGGTGAGGCTGACTGATTGCTAGTTCTCAGGGTCCTCCTTATTACCCTTTTTAGAAATGGGTGTAATATTGCCTTTTTTCCAGTCACTGGGGATTTTCCCTGACTGACATAACATTTCAAATACCATGGGGAGTGGTTTTGGCAACTATTTCAGCCAATTCCCTCAAGACGCTGGGATGCATCTCAGTGGGTCCCATGGACTTGTGCATGTTCAGTTTCCTCAGGTGGTCTCAAACCTGATCTCTTACGATGGGATTATGAATCTGCTCTCATATACATACATATATCTAAATCAAGAGAGTTCATTCAGCTTGTGTGTTAAAGTATGTGTAATTTGTCCTCTGGCACAGAGTGAAGTTCCTGAAAGCATACATTTACATTTATTGTTTAAATTTACTTTAATGCATTCCATAGTGACCCATTCTATGCCGTATTTTGAAGACGGAAGAATGCAACGACATTCCAGTACAATGTCAGTATGAAATCAATTCCTTTATATAAAATAACAAAAATCGACAACTTTCTCTAGTTTTAGATTGGATTTATATTTTGACCTCTGAGCAGTAATCACAGTTTTCACTTGTGTTGCAGGCATTTCTGTCTAAGTTTGCCCAGTAACACTGTACTGCCAACCCTCCCTAGCAGGGCAGGTCTCAGCCCTTCCCGGATATGTCCGATGGTAGCTGGTGGTCAGATGCTGCTGTCGCAGACCTGTGGGCTGCTGAGGACCCAGAGGTGTGTGCTGTGATCCCGAGGTGTCTCTCTGCAGTGGTGCAGGAGTGACCTGCAGGAACTGGGTGAACAGGTGGAGAAAGCTGCTCAAAGCAGTCTGGGCTCCTGAGTATTTCAGTCCCCTGAGATCCTCCAGCTTCACGTTAGTATTGCAGGAAGGATGTAGTCAAACTTATCCACTGGTAGGTGAGAGTTTTAACTGGAGTATGATTATTTGCCCAGGTTAACAGTCTTATTCCTTGATTAATCCACCATCCAGCCTGAGTTCACAGCCCCTGCATCCACCCAGTGCTGTAGTTATTTTGTAGGAGACAGAAAAATGCCTTTGTTCCAAAACTACCTTTCATTTGGTGTCTTATAAATATATTTATTCTTAACAAGATTTATTAAATAAAAAAGATTTGCCAGTCATGGGAATATTCACACCAAGATGATATTAGCCACAGACACGTGCCATCTTGGTATTTAACCATTTTGACATCCTGATCCCTTTGCTCACAGAGTCATTTTCCCTTTTACAGTAATGTCATGCTTCAAGTACCTATCAAAAGACTCTGACATGCAACCTGAACCCTGACCTGTTCATTCACTGCTGTCCAACACTGAACACAGTGCCCTTTCCTTCCCTCCCTTTCTCCACTATAGTAAAATGCCAGGATTCAAGCATGAAATCAGGTAATTAGCCACTGGGAAATGCTGTCTGATTGCAGCATTTTGGACAAAACTTAGTGTTTTCAAGATACTGCACAGTTGTTAAACCTGATTACATTTCTGGAAATCTATCCTTCATTTTATAAAATTAGGGAAATTGAGACAGGAATTAAAAATGCCTGGGACTATCATTCACTGGGCAGTCATATATATATATATGTGTGTGTGTGTGTGTATGACAGCTTCAGACTTCCCATCCATGGTGCATGTTCCTTGACTATACTGCTCCGGTGGGCCATCTGAGTAATCTTTGCTTGTCAAGAGGGATCATTGGTTATCATCCCAGCTTATTTTCGGGACACTTTTCAGCATCTGCAATGTGTTAGAAAGCAGCTGTGTTCGTTTTGTCACCCTGGTTCCTCTCTCCAGTGCTAACCCATCGTTTTGCGGAAGGGGAAAGAGAAAAACTAGTATGGGAACACAGAGCTATTGAATGGCAAAGGAGCAGACTCAGTTTAACTCTCACGTCTCCGTCTGAGTCCCTGCCTTTTAATACCAAATGCCTTTGATTTCACACAGGATACTGGATGTGGTTCCTACATTTCAAAAAGTGACTTAAAGAGTAGTCACTGTTTAAACAGTTTAAACAGTAGTCACTACTTTAAACAGTTCCCAACTGAAGAAAACAAGAGGTTTGCACTTCAGAACATCCTTACTTAGACTAAAGCAGGCACTCCACTGACTCCTTACTCCAAACTTACTTTCCATGGACTAGCATCTAGTAGAGGATGGCTATATCTACAGTACCCAAATAATAAGGCCTCAGCTTGGCCAGGCACAGCACTATCTGTCCATTAGGCTGGTGTTCCTAGTACAGCCTTTGGCCTGTGCCAGCGAGTGCTCTCCCAGATGATGCCTGAGTGTGGTTTAGGAGTTGGTGTAGGAACACACCAGTTACCAGTGGCCAGGTTAGATGTGTCTGTCCCCTTTCAGAGGGCAGGGGAAGTTTGCCATCTCTGTGTAAGCTATGTAATGCCAATCACTCCTGGGACCAGAGAACAGGTGCTGTCCCATTTTGTTTAAAGCTACAGATGCTGTCAAATTGCCCTTTCTTGCAGCATTTGGGGTCCTGATGGGTGGCAGAGTTTTTAATTAATTTCTTCTTTGAGACTGAATGATCCAACCATGTACCTTGACACCTTCATATTCAGTACCTCCAACCAGTAGATGGTCTGTTGTGCAGTGCCTTGGTGGAGAGAGGAGGCTCCATCACTGCTGTTCTTCTCCACCCCCAAATTACCACTAACTAGCTCAGGGCAGGCTCCTGTGTCACGTACCATAGTCATGTTCTGCCTGTGCATCTCTCCATCTGTTTGGACCGGGTCTGAATCCGCCTGAGATTACTGGGATGTTACGGTTGGAGAAGATCAAGAGTACCAAATAATAAAATCAAGCAGATGGTTTGGGTTCTTTCCCTAAGAGATGGGAAATACAAAAGAAGGGGAAGAGACTGTGGTAACTATTGACAACTGAGTCATCATCATGGCTGGGCTTTGCGAACGAAGATTAGGGAAAGGTCTCTACCCACATTTGTCACAATCATGCTGGTGGCTAAATAGGCCAATATGAGACAGGCACGTCCAGTTGCAAAAGGCACAGCAGAAAGACTCCTTAGGTGGTAAATTCTGCAAGGCACGATTCTTTCTGCGTTGCCTTTTCTCCTTGAGAGTGATCCTGCGTGCGTTCTCAAAGGAAACGGCAGCGTTACAGATGGTGTGTCTCCAGAGCTCTCGATTGGAGGCCAGAGTAGACCAGTTATGGTGATCAATATGGCCAAGGCTGAGATGTTGTTTCAGGGAGTCCTTGTATCTTCTCTTCGGGGCTCCTCTCATGTGGCAGCTGGTGGCAAGTTCACCATAAAGCAAGATCTTGGGAGGCGGTGGTCCTTCATCCTGGAGACGTGCCCTGCCCGGCGCAGCTGAGTTCTCAGCAACGTGACAACTGAGTACCAGCAGCTAATCTCAGTGAGGACTGGATCAGGCCTTAAATGTCTGCCAGCTAGACACTGCTGTGGTAATGATAGTGTTAGCCCTTTTTCTTAAGTGATGTGGATCCTGGGAGCCTTCAGCTCTCCCTTCTCCTGGCACTGGCCCCAGGGAGGGCTAGCTGGACCTTAGTTCCCATTTTCTCTGCTTCCGTTGCCATCTAGGAGAGTTTATTTTCTCAAACCCATTTTCTCTAACATGCAAATGCTATCCTGAGCCAAGGACAAACTTTCTAAGAGAGGTAAAACCTTAGTGCTTCTCATTTGAGATGGACTTGATTTCAGTTTAGTTACCTGTGAGAATTGCTCCACACGACTGCCTGTGAAGGAGAGAGAATTTTTTCTGTGTCCCTCAATAGAAAAAGAACTGGAGCTCGCTAGCTCCTGGCTGTCTGTGCAGGACAGTCCAGCTTTGGCAAGGAGAATTACTTGGAGCTGAGGAGGAGCGGGATCCATTTTGAATCCCACGTGGGGGATGCCTGTTGAGTGTGTGTTGCTCACAGGAGACTGCACCAGGGCTTACACGAGAATATGGAGGGCTTTGGGCAGTAAGCCAAGCCAAGCTGGGTTGTGTGAAATGCAAATAGAAAATAGCAATTCGCAATGCCTCATAACTCAGTCAAACCTGCAAAGGGCTTCACAGGGCCAGGGAAAGGTTAGCCCTTTGACATCAGCCCTGCCACATCTCACCTCCTTAGCAAAACCACAGAGCCCTAAAAGCCCTTCAGAGACATTTGCAGGGATCTTCGGTGACAGGAAGCATTAGGTGTAACTTTGCTGATTGTCAAGGCTCACATTGCAAGCTTTTATTTCATAGATGTTAAAATTAGAAGGCAGTGTTGTGATCCTCTCATCTGGCCGTAACAGTTTCTCTACTGAGCCTAATAATGTGTGTGTCAGTTCTCTTACATATTTTAGAAAAGTCTTCACTAAGTGACAGAAACTTATGTCTCAGTCAGGAGTTGATTATGTCTCCTGAAACACCCCTATTTGTTTCTGGCTTTGTTTGGTACTGCATATTCAGCAGTTGACATAAGTACCAGGTGGGTATATCTCTGTTAAAAAGGGAAGTTTTGGTCTGTGGTTGGCTGCGTATTACTTCTCTGACTTTTCTGGAAAGAAGCTTCTAATTGTCACTACAGGGTTACTGAAAAGCTGAAGTGAGACCTGTGTACTGCAGTACCAGGTTGGGTTCTTTGGTGTGGGAGGTGTGGGTGGCAACCCTGTGGAATGTAGAGCAGTGACATGTTGGCAGCGTGCTGTTGCTGCTGCTGTGCCTTCAGAGCTGAGCTAATACTTGTAGGCTGCCACCATGGTGTGTGTCAAAGTTGAATTAAATTAGGATTACCCTACCTAAAATGTTTGTTTCATGTAAGAAATGTTAATTCTAAATGCTTATCTAGAATAGCACCAATGTAACTGGCTGAATTAGCAACCAAAGGGCAAAGCATGGCAGAAATGTAAGGCTGTAAAACAAGTCAGCTGATAGGGATTGGGAGCAGGCTCTGCCTCCATTAGGTCAGTTATAAACCATCATCAGCTATTTTTCTATTAAAGAAGAGGTCTAAGTTAATGAATTGATGTGTGTGGGAATTAATGCTGGATGAGTCCCCTGTGGCTTTTGTGATGAGGGTCAAATAAAATATTAATGAAATTAAAACAAACAACCCCCTGCTCTTCCTAAGTGCCTTCCGGATGGGTTTCTCTAAGCATTGGTCGGGGAAGATGTGGAGCCCCAGGAGAGACAGGCCGGTGTCATTATTCCCTTTTCATGGGCAGGGAGATGAGGGTGGTGGAAGACAGTGACCCTGGGGCCTCACAGGCCAGCAGCAGGGTTGCACAGGAGGTCTGCTGTCTGGTGCTTTTGCTCTGATCTCTCCAAAACCCCTGAGGTTTCAGCTCCTGTCTCAGAGAAATGGAAGTCCATCCAGATTGCTCCTGCGCTGCTCGGCTGGAAGCTGAACTTTCTAAGTCTAAGACAGCCTTTGGTAGTCCCAAATCTGTAGTCTTCTTATTCACAAAACTTCTCTGTGCCTCCAGATCAGAGACCATAACCCAGTAGATGTGACTCTTTTCTCCTGATGCCTTATCCACATGACGCATATCGCTTGTCTTGTGAATTGTCCATTCTAAAGTCTGAGAATAGGAGCTCAAATGACAGGCTGGGGAAGGATAAAGTCTTTTTGGTTACATCTGTGCAGTGCAGTGCAGTGCAGAAGATCTCAGGCGTGATGAAGTCAAGGAAACTTGCTTCAGGAGCAGCATCCCTGAATCATTTCAGTCCAGTTCCCAGGCTAACACAATCATGGTGCTTTCATACTCTAAAGTAGGAACTGTGTGGTATAACAGGGTGTTAAATATATATGGTGCTTTTGGACATGGCACAAAGCTGTAAATTGGTTCAGAAATCTTCCCGCTGCTGCAAAATGTAAGGATGTGATGTACTCTGCATCTCTGGGCATGATTCTATTACACCGAGAAACATCCAGTGTATGGAGAAGGAGACCTTGGCAGGCACTCCAGGCTAAACAGAGACAGTTCTGTTTGCATCATGCAAAATCAAAGCCAAATGCATTTTCTTGCACCTGTTTGTGTACCTTGGGCATGGACCAGCCTAAGCAAGACTTCAGCAAAGGCCACTGGGGGCCCACGACACAGGGCTGGCGAATGACAGCACATGGCGAGGTAACTTACTGTGCTGACAAGTGCAATGGGGGACTTAGTTTGTCATGAGGAACATTTTAAAGCACTTTCCTGTTATTTTTTCTGAGGAAGTGAAAATGCTAAAATTATTTCAGAAGACAGCGAAAATCTTGATAACCATTCCTCCGTGTTACCTCCAAAGCATTATTGATGGGCCCTGAATCATAGAATCAGAGAACCACAGAATGGTTTGGGTTGAAAGGGACCTTAAAGATCACCTAGTTCCAACCCCTTTGCCATGGGCAGGGACACCTTCCATGGACCAGGTTGCTCACAGCTCCATCTGGCCTGGCTTTGAACAGTTCCAGGGTTGAGGCATCTACAGCTTCTCAGCGCAACCTGTTCCAGTGCCTCACCACCCTCACAGTAAAGAGTTTCTTCCTCAGATCTAATCTAAACCTGCCTTCTCTCAGTTTGAAGTCATTAAAAAGGAATACCTCTCATTGTGTGGGTGTCACTCCCAGAAACTGGAACTCAGGTATGGCAGTGGGCAAATCTTTTTCCCCACTGATGGAAAAGTTTTTTGAGTTCTTGGTAAACATCCTTGCATCTTTAAATAAGGAAACAATAATAATTTTGTCATATTTCTGTAGCAAACCACAAAAATATGTTCTACAGTCCACTCAGTCTTTCTCCCCTCTCTTGTGCTTGTCTGCCTTTCAGGATTCATCAGGATCTTCTTGTGTGACTGGTGCAAGCCTCCCTTCCAGAAGAACTGCCCATCTCTGTCTCCTTGGGAACAGCCAAAGGGGGTGCAGAGTGACAAAAATTTATGTTTTCATCTAACCGGACCAAGGAGAATGGGGGTCCCGCACCCAAAAGAATGAAGACACGACAGAACAAGGACTCAGTACGTGAGATAGGAGAGGGGGGTGGGACGTGAGAGCCAAGCTGGACCTGTGGGTTGGGACTGAGGCTCCCAGCAAGCTAGTGGGCATGAGTTTGGCACAGTGGAGTGCCAGGGATTCAGGGGCTTTGGGAGGCTGGGGACAAGGCAGGAGTGGAGGGAGATGCCATGCAGGACTGATACAGTGATCCTTCCCTTAGATGTCAATGCGGAGTGGACGGAAGAAAGAGACTCCAGGGCCCCGAGAGGAACTCAGGTCACGGGGTCGAGCTTCCCCCGGGGGCGTCAGCACCTCCAGCAGCGATGGCAAGGCTGAGAAATCCCGACAAGCGACAAAGGTATAAGCTAGCACGCAGGTGTGGTGTGGCCAAGGACTGCCCAGACTAGGTACGATCCATTTGAGGATCCAGGAACACAGACCAGAAGGGATCCACCAAGGAACCCATGCTGGGTTAGCTCCCTAAAACGAGCAGGATCCCTCTGCTCTTATCCTCACCGTCTTGCACTTCCTGCCATCTCCTAAGAACTGGTCCTTGGTCCCACCATCCCCTTTTAGTGCTAATTTTTGCCATATCCTGGCTCCTTGTTGCTCTGCTAGTGTTATCAACACACATGCCATGGTGGCTGTGTCTCACCTGCTGCATTCTGTGAAGGTGTGGCAGGTTGGGAAATTGCCCCATGACCCTCCCATCTCCCTGTTCTCCTTCTCTTCCTTGCAGAAGGGCCGAGTGGAGGAATCCTGCACCCCCAAGGGCAACAAACAGGGCCGAACAGAAGAGATCTCAGAGAGTGAAGGGGAGGACACTAATGCTCCCAAAAAAACCAAAACCGAGGTGAGTTCTCACTGCTGTGATTGCTGGCATGCCCCAAGTCCAGGGCAAAGGAATCTCCTGTTTTCCTACCTGTGCTGCTCACGCCTGTCCAGCTTGAGGTTCCCACTGCTTGGGATCCCCAGCACCTTGTTTTGCACTGCAGCTCTTGCAATCTAAATGGCATCTGTCTGGCTACAAAAAATGCCACCAGGAGAGACAACTGAGGAGACAGAGGCTCTCTGTCTGTTTTGCCTTGTCTGCAGGGGACTGCTGTGCTCTTGGAGCCGGGCACATGCCCTGCCTTTCCCAGGTTAGTGGCAAGAGCCTGGCTCCATGCGCAGCTGCTCGTTGGGTTAGTCAGCCTCTTCCGATCCCCTAGCGCAGTGTGAAATGGAGGTGCTTAAGTTGTGATGGGTTCCAGGTGACAGTCGTGCAAAACCTGCTCATGCACACACAGAGTTGTGACAGGACTTTTCCAGAAGCTGACAGCATCAGCCTGGATTGGTAGTTGGATGGTTGGAAGAAGACTCAGCTCTTGCGCTTCTCCATTCCTGTTCTGGGAACTGGCCTTAGAGGCTGCAGACACTGGGATATTTGCTCACATTATGAGGTCATTGTAGTTAAACCACTGTGGTTACAACTTTGTAATTTCTCCACGTGGGCACTCCATTCAGCTCAACAGTGATATTTTTTCAGATGCTCATGAAGGATGTGAGAGCACTAGAGGGGAGGCAGGAGGACATGTTATTTATTCCTTGCCAGACGATGTCTCCTTTCCTCTGTGGGCTTTTCTAGTGCTGGGGCTGGCAAGGAAGGGCTGGAAAGCAAGTTTTCTGGGAACTTGAAATGTGTTAGGTGTGGTCTGGGAGGCTTCCTAATGTGTCTTTTCTCCTCCTTCCTACTTCAGGAGTTGCCCTGCCCTCCATCCCCATCCGATGTTGACAGCCTTGATGGCCACAGCTTCAACGATGAGATGAGCAGTGACCCACGGGACATTGACCAGGATAACAGGAGCACCTCTCCCAGTGTCTACAGCCCCGGGAGTGTGGAGAATGACTCCGACTCCTCCTCTGTGCTGTCCCAGGGGCCGTCTCACTCCTACCACCACCCTCCGCTCTTCCCCCAGAGCCCACCGGTAGCTCCCCCTCCCGACAGCCTGGCCCGTCCACCAGAGCCCAGCTTTGGGCTCCCAGGCGAGGTGCACCCCCAAGGACCCCCTGCAGGAAGTTACCATTCACAGCTGGAGGGCCAAGCTTCCCGCATTTTCCAGGCTCAAGCCCCACAGACACCCGCCTCCTCCTCCTCCTCTGCTGTTGCTGCCCCTTCTGCTCCCCCTTCCTCTTCATCCTCTTCCTCCTCTTCTTCCTCCTCCTCTTCCCACACTCCCCTTTACCCTTCAACCAATGTGGTCCAGGTTGGGACCAAAATTGCCAGTGGAGTGGGGGGGCTCCCAGCACCAGGGGGTCGCGAGCAGACCCTCAGCGCCAAGCACAATCCACCACCCACCACCCCAATCTCGCTGGCGTCAGTAGGAGGGGGGCTCCCCCCTCAAAAGACGCCCCCAGCCAACCCTCCAGCTGCCCCCCCAGCTTCAGCCCCTTCCTTCCCTCACGTCTCTGCCAACCTGCCTCCCCCCCCAGCCCTGCGCCCCCTCAACAACACAGTGGCTGCCTCCAGCTCTCCGGGGATGGTGGGTCAGGGCCTGAGCGGCCACCTCCCCTCGCCCCACGGCATGGGGCAGGACAAGGCACCAGCCCTGGCCCCCTCCCGCTACCCCTATGCCCCACCACCTCTACCACCCTCCAGCTCCTCAGCTCAGTACCCCCAGCCCTCCCCGGGCCAGCCCCTGCCCAGTTACAGCGCTTCCTACGGGCACTCCTTTCCCCCACCCAGTGGCCTCTCTGTCTCCAGCCAGCCCCCCAAGTACACCCAGCCCTCCCTGCCTTCGCAGCCCGTCTGGAGCCAGGGGCCACCCCCTTACAGCCGGCCCTTGGGCAATGCTGGCTCCCACCCTGCTGCCCCCTTCCCCGGCCAGTCCCCCCATCACCAGCAGCCGCCCCAGCAGCACCACCACAGCCATGGGAGCAGCGGGGGTGTCTCCCCAGCAGCTGCAGCTCCTCCCCAGCCCCCTGGCTACCCCCATGGCCTGGAGTCTAACAGCCATCACCCTTCCCATCCCACCTACGGGCTGCGCCTCTACCCTCCCCACAGCCAGGCTGCCTACAGCCAGGCTCCCTCGGCCACCGCGGCCACAGCCCCCTCTTCCTCCTCCTCATCCTCTTCTTCTTCCTCATCCTCCTCTGCCGCCTCTTCCCAAGGAAGCTACCCCAGCATGTGCTCTCACCCCCCGGGACAGAATCCTGCCACCTACACTTTCCCCCCTCCACCCCCCCCCTCCCCTGCCCATGGTGCTGGCCCTCCGGTCACCTCTGCTGCCACCACCCTCTCCACTGTAATCGCCACCATGGCCTCCCCCTCTGCAGCCCCCTACAAGACAGTCTCACCTCCGGTACCCCCTTCAGCTGTGGCCCCATATGGGAAGCGTGCGGCCTCCCCTGTCCCCACCTTCCAGCCCCCAGCCCCCTACAAGCCAGGCTCACCCCCCACTTCCTCAGCTGCCCCTTTCCGGGCAGCCACCCCTCCTGGCTACCGGGTGGCCTCCTCCCCTGTGACGGGCGGCTACAAAGCCCCTTCACCCGCCCCTTCTGCCCCACCACCCTTGCCGGGGAGCATGACTGCCCCAGCCCCCCCACCGCCCCCACTCCCCCTCAGTGCTGCGCAGATCAAGCAGGAGCCATCAGAGGAGTACGAGCCCCCTGAGAGCCCTGTGCCTCCTGCTCGCAGCCCCTCGCCGCCCCCCAAGGTGGTGGATGTGCCAAGCCATGCCAGCCAGTCAGCCAGGTGAGGGGCAGCTGTGGGGGGTTCTCTGTAGGCTGGGGTGTGATATAAGGGGCAGGGAAGAGGAAATCACTCCAAGCCTGAGGTGCAGCTGCTCCCTTTTTGCCTTTTTCATGATACTTTTCACTTTCTCTCAGTGTCTTTCCCACAGTACCTATCCCTGTCCCTATCCCTTCTCTCCAACCCCTTCAGCACTGACAGGCTTCATGTCTCACCCCCAGATTCAACAAACACCTGGACCGTGGCTTCAACTCCTGCTCCCGCACTGACCTGTACTTCGTGCCCCTTGATGGCTCCAAGCTGGCCAAGAAAAGGGCAGACTTGGTGGAGAAAGTGCGGCGAGAGGCTGAGCAGAAGGCGCGTGAAGAGAAGGAGCGGGAACGGGAGCGGGAGCGGGAGAAGGAGCGAGAGCGGGAGAAGGAACGAGAGCTGGAGAGGAGTGTGGTAGGTCTGGGGGTCCCACGGCTGCAGCACAGCCAGGGTGGATGCTCTAGGGCCCCCTCGGCCACTCCCTGCTGGGACCCTGAAGCTGGTCTCTTTGCTCTTTTGCAGAAGATGGCCCAGGAGGGCCGTCCAGTCGAGTGCTCGTCCCTTGGGCCAGTTCCCCACCGCCCCTCCTTCGAGCAGGGCAGTGCTGTAGCCACTGTTCCCCCATACCTGGGCCCTGACACCCCGGCTCTGCGCACCTTGAGTGAATACGCACGGCCCCATGTCATGTCCCCCAGCAACCGCAACCACCCCTTCTACGTGCCGCTGGGGGCAGTCGACCCGGGCTTGCTGGGGTACAACGTGCCAGCCATCTACAGCAGCGATCCAGCGACGCGGGAGCGGGAGCTGAGGGAACGGGAAGCCCGCGAACGAGACCTGAGGGACCGGGACCTGCGTGAACGTCTCAAGCCCGGCTTTGAAGTCAAACCAGCTGAGTTGGAGCAGCTCCATGCTGTGCCGGCTGCTGCCATGGATCCGTTCCCACGCCATGGCGGGCTGAGTCTGCAAACAGCCCCTGGCCTTCATCCCGCTTTTCCCTTCCACCCAGGGCTGGGCCACTTGGAGCGGGAGAGGCTGGCGCTGGCAGCTGGCCCCACTCTTCGTCCCGACATGTCCTATGCTGAGCGCTTGGCGGCTGAACGCCAGCACGCCGAGCGAGTGGCTGCTCTCAGCAATGACCCTCTGGCCCGGCTGCAGATGCTCAATGTGACACCTCATCATCATCAGCATTCCCACATCCACTCCCACCTCCATCTCCACCAGCAGGATGCCATACACGCGGGTAAGGACCCTGTGGTGGTGGTGCCCTGCACAAAGCCCTGCTCTCTAGTCTAATGTGTCCTCCTTACGCTCCCTCCCTCTGGCACTGGGGAAGCCCAAAAGCTGCTGACACTAGACTTTAAGGTCACAGATCTTCAGCCAGAAGAGCCCAACATCATGGTTGTTATTCCTTGCCCTCACTCCCATCCCACCAAAGGCACTGACACTGCTGTTTAGTGGCAAGCAGAATTGTTTGCACCATGTCCTTTCATTCTGGATCTCTGAGGACACAGTATAAGTGCTGGGATCCATCCCACTGGCTGCCAGGCTGCTGTTGCTGGGGACTTCATCCCTCACATTGGGCTCTGCAGAGGGAATGGAAGCCCTGCTAGAACAGTTTTGACAGTGTCCTTAGGACTAATGAAATGTTGGTTATCAGGTTTGCTGCTATAGCTCTTGCTGCAGGTAATGGGATGGGATGGGATGGGATGGGATGGGAGAAGGAACTGGAGGCTGCTGTTCTTCAGAATTGAGTGGTGGTCCCTTCCATTTCCATGTCCTACAGGAAAGCAAAGTAAAAAGTTAAGGGATGAAAATCTCGGGAAGTAAAGCCCAAGCTACAGTACAATAAGAAAAAAGTGTTGTGCCTGCTCGGGTGCTGTGAGCAGTCAGTGGGATCTGGTAGCAGAGTGGCAGACGCTGGCTCTAAGCAGCCACAACTGCTCAGAGGTGGCACCAGGTACAAATGAATGTCCATTCCCCCGTTCTCCATAGCTGGGCATCTCTAGCCAGCACTCTGGCAGTGAGTCCAGACCACTGGAAAGAGCATCTGTCCTGGATGAGACCGGTAAACGGAAGCATCCAAGTACGCACATGAATGACTGCCAGGGTGGCAGATAAGCATGATACAGGGTGCAGACCTGATTGCAGAGCAGGTCCTTGCAGAATTGACTTTTAAGGAGCAGTACTTCTCCCTGAGGAGTGTGGGAACAGAGCTCTGCCAGACTGGTTCATGTGAAACTCAATGCAGGCAAAAAGAGTAACACTCAGAAGGACATGGTATTGTATTGTCTAGCTGTGAAGTGATTCCATCCCTAACATACTCCAGCCTTTTCTCCATGTCTGTTTTGTGAGGCCTTGCACCTTTCTTCATGTTAGCTTTTACAAAGCATGGGACAATTATCTTGTGTTATCTTTTGTTCCCAGCCTCAGCCTCTGTTCACCCTCTTATTGACCCACTTGCCTCGGGATCACACCTCACCCGGATACCATACCCAGCTGGAACCATCCCCAACCCTCTCCTGCCTCACCCTCTTCATGAGAATGAAGTGCTTCGCCACCAGCTTTTTGGTAAGGATGCTCACAGGTTCTGCTGGTCTCCTCCTGAGAGATCAACAGAGCTCTGACAGGCAGGGGCGTCAGGAGGGGTCACAGGACCAAACAGGTCTGTCGAACAGAGCTTCGGCATGGTGTAGGACAGGACCACTCTATCAGGGAGTGGGCAGGTCCTCCATGTGGGCAGGGCAGGGAATGGGAGTGCAGCAGTCTTGACTGAGCTGTGGGGCCATGGATGGAGCTGTTTCATCAACTTGTTTCTTCTCTGTTTCGGGTGCAGCTGCACCCTACAGGGACCTGCCGGGCTCTCTCTCCGCGCCCATGTCAGCAGCACACCAGCTGCAGGCCATGCACGCGCAGTCGGCTGAGCTGCAGCGCCTGGCCCTGGAGCAGCAGCAGTGGCTTCACGCCCATCACCCCCTGCACGGCGTGCCACTCCCGACGCAGGAGGATTACTACAGGTGTGTGGGCCTGCTCTCACCTCACACATACGCCTCCAGGCCCAGCCTGGGGCTGGTGGAGGTGGTGGGCATGAGGAAGCATTGCCCCTGAGATGGGTGACTGCCTGAGCCCACACCTGGGAGCAGGGATGCCTTGCCTTGCCATGGGGAACAGCTGTGGGCTGGCCACAGAAAGGTCATTCTTGGCAAGTAGCTATTCACTTGCCAGGCTCCTCACCTCTGGAAGGGGAAAGAACTTTACATGTTTCACACATGCTAAATGCCGTTATGACTAACCAATAGCCCTGCCAGAATACAAAACATTTGCAAGGGCTTGATGCTTTTGCCAAGACGAGGCTTTCACATGTACGTGGGGAGGCACGCTGGGAAAGAAAGAGGTGCAGTGTTTTACCTTCAATAGCATCTCCTACTTCAAGGATTTGCCAAACTTTGCAAGCCAGCAGTGTCATGTGGGTCTAGACTAACAGAGGCAGGGGGACGTAATAAATTGTCTTTTCCCCTTTCACAATCACCTCATTCCTCTTCTTTATCCTAGCCACCTGAAGAAGGAAAGTGACAAACCCCTTTAAATGGACTTCTGCTGTCAACATGACATCATCATGTCTTTCTCTTAAGAGGAACAATCAATCAACCGAATCCTGATGAAGGGGAAGCTGCAAAGTGACACATCCTGATCCCACCATGCAGTAAGAGTACAAGAGAAGACGGACGAAAAGTACAGGGTGGCATCCTGGGAACAGAAAGTGGAGGAGAGAAAATGGGGAGGGACTGAAACACCACTAACGGACATGAAACAATCGGTACGTGATTTCAGCTGAGCTCTGAAGAAAAGAGAATCAGCATTGCACAGAGCTCAGAAAGACAAAAACTGACATGAATTCAGGGTGGCAGCAGCTCCATCCTTTATTTTGGGGTAACACTTGCATTAAATAAAAAGTGCAGAGCATTGCAGGACTTCATGTACAGGATGGTGCTGCCTTTTCTACTTCTGTGAGGAGGAGGTGCAGCCAAGAAGTAACTCCAAACCCAACAGAGCCTTTTTTCAAGATGCCTCCTCAACACCCCACCCCCCTTTAAGTGTAAGATACTGCTTAGCGATACAGAAGAGCAACGTGGAACTTTTTCAGATTAGCCAGAGCAGCTTCCCATTCTCCGACATCCCTTCAGATGCAAACAAAGTGTTACAGGACCCCTTCCTAAGTGGCCACTCCTGCCTACGGAGGGTCTGGGGTCTGGTCCCAGCCATCGGGGTGCAAAGCACCGCAAGACTGTTTGCTGGATAGTGGCTGTGCTTTCCTGTGGCTGATGGGAATGGGCACGGCCACGAGGTGCAAAGCACCAGGAGACTGTTTTCAAGACTGCGATCACCACTGCAACCCCTCTGAGCCCCACGGGGAGAGATGATGTGGCTGAGCAGTGACACTGAGTCCTGGGACTGTAAGAGGGCGGCTGCTCCTTTCCCCTCACCCATCCTAATTGATGTACTTTAACTCATGCACATCCTATTAGACGTGGCAGTTTTATGTAGCAACTTGTGACTCCCTTGCCCCTGCGTGCGTGTTCTGATTTCACAGTTGTATCTCTCGATTGGTCCCCCATATATATATATATATATTTACTTAACCATTAAAAGGAAAAACAACCAACAACACAGCTATGGAAAAAAAAAGCAAAGCCAAACACCCAAACTACGTTCCCCTTGCACTCCCGCGCACCGACACACATTCTAATAATTTATATATATAAATATATATATGAAGCTCTTACAAAAGGACAAAAAAAAAGGACAAAAAAACCCCTTCCAGAAACAGGACTCCAGTGTGTTCATTTCTTTTCCCCGGGGCCATGAGGGGAAGGGCACTAACACAAGCTTTCTCGGTGAAAACAGGGAAGGGCTGGGACCGGGGAAAGCCGCGGAGGAGCCGGTGGGCAGGAGCCACGCCCCCTTCGCCGAGAGGGGCGGGGCTTGCGCACGGCAGCGCCAATGGGAAGCTGCTGATTTGCATACGGCCCGACCGGCGCGGCCGGGCTCGTTTGTCGGCGGCGGCCGCCGATGTGAGCGCGGGGAGGGGCGGACGGGGGTGGCGGGGCCGGGGAACCTCGGGGGCAACAATCTAGGGAAAGAGGGCTTCTCGCCCTCACCGCAGGGCGGGTCGGCCAGGAGCGGAGCCCCGCTGGGGACTCGTTTCCGGCAGTGATTTCAGCTCTTTTAGAATTTGTCCAGCAGGTTTCCCGCTCTCGCGGGAAGCCGCCACACCCACCGGTGCAATGGCAGAGAGGGGCGGGGAGGCGCAGGCGCGGATGAGGGCAGTGTAGTTGTCCGCCGGCCCGGAGCCGCGGCCGCCCCGCCGCGCCCCATGGCGGCGTCCGCGCAGCCCGCGGGCCCGGCAGCGCTCAGCGCCGAGCAGGCGAAGGGTGAGCGCACCAGGGTTGCTCCATTTCCTCATCTCCATCCCCGCACCTCCCCATCTCCCGGGCGGCTGAGTGCCCGCGTCCCGCGGCGGTGAGTACGGGAGGATGATAGATAGCTGAGTGTCCGTGTCTCCGTGTCCTGCAGCGGTGCTGGCGGAGGTGATCAAGGCGTTCGGGGCGCCCGAAAACGCGCAGCGCATGGAGGAGGCTCGGGACAACGCCTGCAACGACATGGGCAAGATGCTGCAGTTCCTGCTGCCTGTGGCCACCCAGATCCAGCAGGACGTGATCAAGGCCTACGGCTTCAGCAGCGATGGCGAAGGTGGGTTGTGCCCCCGCCGGGCAGGGAGCTCTGGGCCCGCCGGGGCAGCGAGGGCCCCCTGCCCACCCTCTCTCCTTGCAGGGGTCCTGAAGTTCGCCCGCCTGATCAAGTCCTACGAGTCGCAGGACCCGGAGATCGCCAGCATGTCGGGCAAGCTCAAGGCCATGTTCCTGCCGCCCATGACGCTGCCGCCGCACGGGGCCGGGACTGGCGGAGTTGCCGCTTCCTGAGCCCGCGGAGCATTCCCGCTGCTCCGGCTGGTGCCTTCCTTCCCAAGGTGCAGGTCCTGTCAGCCCTGGGAATGGAGCACTTGAACAAGGGAGATGCTGACCTGGAGGGAACGGGATGCTTCGTGCCCTCTCGTGTGTCCGCTCGTGAATAAAACGTGTGTTGAAAATGCCCGTGTTCTATGAAATGACCATGAGCTCAGTGGTGCTCCCCAGGCACGGGTGCTGCTCCCTGGGGCAGGGGCAGGTACAGGTACAGCAGTGCCTGCCTCATGACACATGTGCTGCTGTTCCAGAAGACCCAGTATGCACTACCTTCTGCAAAAAGGTTTGTGCAGAGCCTTATTGTGAAGCCTTATCAAAGAGACTTTTTTTTAGTAGGAGGTGCTAGGCCTTAAGAGCAAGCATTTACAAATGTGTTGTTTCAAACATACTAGGTAATGTGTCACTAAGCAGACCAAGTGCTGTTAATGCCACTGAGCCTGCTGCCCCCAGCAGAGTCAGTGCTAACTTACTCATGCCTCTAGTGTCTGTGGCTGCCTTTTTTTCTGGCTGAATGTGCAATCCAGCACATTATCCCTAGTGAAAAAGGCAGCAGAGAGACGCAGCAGGGAGCGGCAGAGTGTGGGAGGGCTGGGCTTTCCCCATTTGGCTGCAGCCTGGATTAGAACAACATAAACAACATAAAATCGTACCTCACATTTTTGGGACTGTAGAGGGATCAATCTCGTGGAATAGCCTCTCTCCAGAGTAACATTCTGTGTTTCCAGTGCGATTCAAATGGAGGGACATCAGGTATATCTGTTTGTAGCCTCCTGCCCCATGTGCCCATTGCCCTTTGAAGAGTTGAGATCTTTGAGGAGGGTGGCAGAGCCAGGGGTGAAGGAGCCAGCCTGGGAAAGCAGGGAGCTGTGAGCCAGGTGTGAGAGAGCTGCTTCTGTGCCTTTCATTACAAACCAGGCAGGAATGTAGCCAGGGAGGGCGTGAGCAGTGGATAGGAGGCAGGAAGAGCAGTAGGTCCCTTCCGTCTCCATCTACCTCTCCCAGCTTGGCCTTGGCCTTCCCCCACCCCTCTGATTATTCATTAACTACAGTCCAGGAAGCACTTTGCAAATGGTGACAATTAAACCCTCTACTTGAGGCCTGAGGTTTGCCTGTCCTGGAGCTACCTTCTTCTCAGTCCGCCTAGGAACAGGCGGAGTTCAGGACTCTGCCTGTGCGGATCAGGTGAGTCACCGGAGGTGCCGCAGCCCGCAAACACTGCCAGCTGCTGCTCCAGAGCCCTGGCACTCACCGCCATGAGCGTATAGCCCTGTTGGGAGGGTGCGAGTCCACCCCTCCACTACCAAGATCTTTGATTTCTCTCCCAAATCCATCTCAAGATACTGTCCTGATAATTCCAATCTTGCTTTATTTTTTTTTAGTAGGACCCCCTGGGTTGAGGGCTGTGGTACTTCCTCCACCAGCTCCTGTCAGTCCTCCATCAGTGGGGATCTGAGAGACAACATCCTGATGCCATCCCGTGGGTGAGTGCTATGAATGCTAGTTAGGGCTAGAAAACAAGAATTGTTGATGAGAAAAATAAAAATACTGGCACTAGGAATTAGGCATAGAAGGAAAAAAAACCCCACCTTCTAATAGCCAGAGAACTGGAGCTCCCAGTGTTTTAGATCATTATTGCTGTTACTGTTGCTCCTTCTCAGTTTGATAAGGGGTTTGCAGTTCCTCTGCCACCCCACAGCTAGAGTATCTCTCAGTGTGTTAGGCGCAGAGAGAGGTCAGCTGTCTGACCTTTAAAATCCCGGTTATTTCTTGATTTGCTACAGTCTTTCTAGCCCTCTATGGAACAAGAGGACATACAACCTTCTTGGTCAGTTCAAACAGGTGCTCTACTCTGGAGACTGCAGTTGCAGGGTGTCAGGAAATGGGATTCGTTCTAGCATTACTCTGTGGTAAGGATTTGAGCAACCTTGTTGGTGCAGCACTGTCCTGGGGTCCCATAGCCTGACAGAGAGCATCTGGCTTCAGCCAGGCCCAGGAAGAGGGTCCATCTGTCTGTTCCCTAAGCCCAAATGGCCTTCACTCTGCACTAACTAGACTGAACTAGAATGTAGTTCTGTGCAGAACAGCAAAACCTTGCTGAAATCATCTCAGGGCTGAGAATTAGAAGTAATGAATGCAATGCTCATTTTCAAAAAGGGTTCCAAATTAGATCCCCCAAGTGCAAGGGAAGCACGGAACAGTAAAATCATCATCTGAGCAAGAGGGTAGACATTATAACAGAGAAAGCAATGAATGTGATACTAAAGAAAGAGCCAGCACTTGTTTTTGTAAAGGCAAATCCTGTCCTGTTAAACTGGAGATTTTTGAGGGACCTAGCAAGGTTGTAGATAAGGCAGGTCTGGCCAATACAGTTTCCTTGGGTTTAAAGAATTTAACAAGATTTTCTCATCAAAGTCTTTAAATAAAGTTGAAGTCATAGCATAAAAAAAGACGTTTAAGGTTTTCTTAGGTAAATAATTAATAAAAAGTAGGAAATGGAAGATGGAAATTAACACCCCATTTTTACAGCAAAGGGAAGTCATCAGTGGCCAGATCACAGAGGCCTAACCTGAAATATACACCGTTCAGTATATTCCCAAGTGACCTGGGAATACAGCTTGGTGAGGTGAGAAAATTGGGTGATGGTAGAAAGTTATTCAGGATAATGGAGTGGGAGTTGACTGTGAATAATTGCAGAAGGACCTTATGATGGTGAACAAGTGGGCAATAGAACAGCAGATGAAATTCCATATAGGCCTATGTAAAACAATGTTCATGCAGAAAAATAATTCAAAATTTACATATAAAATGACTGTGAACTAGTTGTAACCTCTGTGGAGTGAAACTTTTATTATATATATATATATATATATGTATATATATATATAAAAGACCCTGCAGTTGTTGGCTTAATGCTGGTTGTGGTGAACATCAAAAGTCATCACTGTCCGAGACTCAGCAGCATCTTGAACACCACAGTTCTCTGCCACCATCACCCTTATCTCCAAAACAAGGAGCCAGAGTGGGAGACATCTCGGAGAGGGACAGCAAAGGTGATCAGAGGTGTAGAATAGTTCTGTACAAAGATCGCCTTAGTAGCACTGGAGTCTTCAGCCTGGCAAAGAGCTGAGGATGCATACGGATGTTACGGGTCTGTTACCATGAGCAGCTTGGAGCAGGGTGGGGGGAACAGGAATCAGTCACTGATCTTTCTTTGCAACAACCAAATGTTAATAAAAATGAGGGAGGGAGCAGGTTATAAGCAGGTCAAAGGAGGGGGTGTTTCTGTAGCTGAGCAGTAGAACTCCTTGCCAGAGGATGCTAAATTTGTTAATTTGTTATGGATTTGACTGTTGACTCTACAAATAGCTGCAAATAGAGGCTTAGGGGAAAAGAAACTCTATACATAACCTTTCCCTCTATTATTTAACAACTGTTTTGACCTCTGGATCGCATAGTCCAGCCCTCTGATCACAACAGAGCTAGATCAGGTTGCTCAGGGCCTTGCTCAGGTGAGTCCTGAACATCTTCCAGGGTGGAGGTTCCCCAGCCGTTCTGGACGCTTGTGGCAAGTGCTAAACTGCCCTTGGGGGGGAGCACGTGTGCAATTTTTCCTGATACCTACTCAGAATTTCCCTTGCTGCAAGTTATGTCTATTGCCTCTTGTCCTTTTGCTGTGTCCCACAAAGGAGAATCTGACTCATCATCTCTAAACCCCCCCAGCCCCTTTTAAGTAGTCTCAGAAAGCTGCTAAATCCCTCCTTAAGCATCTTTTCTCCAAGCTGAATAAACCCAGCTTCCTCCATCTCTGCTGTGCTCCAGGCTCTTTGTGCCTGTGCGTTTGTGGCCTTATGCTGGATTCTCTCTAGTTTCTCAGTGTCTTTTTTTTTTTTTTTTACAGCAGTCCAGATGTGGGTGTCTTTTTTACTTAGCTATTTTGTTTATCTTCTCCTGTAAGTTTGTTCCTGTGCTAGCTGTGGCTCGGCTCCGCAAGGGATTTACAAGATGAGGTTCTAACACCTGTGTTGTACTGAAAGCCAAACAACTCTCTTTGCTGAAATCTCTTGACCTGTTAATTATATTAAGAAAGTATTTTAGTGGCTCAATTATAGTCAGCTGTTCTGTGCTGCATCCATTTGGGAGAGCAACCTCAAAGATACCAACCTTCTCTACAGTGATATTTCCCTCCCTTAGTGGCAGGAGCTCCTCCCTGGTAGTTTTAAATTAGATGGCCCAGGTCAAAGACACCAAGGCAGCTGTGTGCATCCATTCCTTTCCTGAGCTGCAAGCAACCAGGAGCATAAACTGAGCCTGTAAATTATGTGATACGGGATTTGTGTCCACACAAATACTGACGGGCTACACTGCACCCTGTGGCTTGTCCTGCCGGGGGATACTGAGTTACATTTGGTTTAGTGCTAACTCACCCTTTCTGCTCCGATCTGGGCTCTTTGCTTCTTTGTTCTTTCCTTGTTTCCGAGTCCAACTGGTTTTCAGTTGCTCAGACAGATTTTCTCCTTCAGTCAGTTGGTAAGGTCTGAGGATGCCTAGGTTTTATTTTTCGTCTTCCTTGGCTTCATATTGACCCAACATACTCTAATATTCTTTTGATATCAGGAATTGTCTTTTGAGACTTCTGCCCAGAAGTTCCTGCCATTTCTCTCCTACCTCTGCACAATACTTTCCTGTGCCAGTGCTACACTGTCTCTGATTCGGGTGCAGCTTCTACACTTTCTGTAGAAGTTGTTCCCTTGAGCCACAGGTCTCTGTGCCTTTAAAGTCTCCTTGTTTTTTTTTAATATCAGTTTTAAATCAGTACAGCTGGATCCCTGCAGCTCATGGCTCATCACGTGTGTGAAAGTAGAAGCATTTCAAAGGAAGCTGTTGTAGGTGCCTGGGTTGCCTTTCTAGCAAATGAAGTTTAGCTTCCCACTCATCTCTCCTGTACTTCCCTTTGTTGTTAGTTTCTGTCTTGGCCACAAGTTTTTGTCTAGGTCGTAGTTAGCAGCCTGTTCAGCTTTTTGCAGGATTTCCCAGTCTGGTGGGTATGCAGGGAAGTCTGCAGCTGCTGGTACTTGAAATGAGCAAGGCTCTTACTGTTCCTGCTGCCCACACAGGGTAGCTGAGATTGCCCCAGGGAAAAGTCAGGCTCCTTTGCCAGCTTGATTGCCCTCAGGTCACTGCTTAGTTCCTAGTCTTTCCTGAGACCTGCAGACCTTGAAACCAGTGCTATGGACAGGTCAGCCATGGGCCATAGCTGAAAATAGCTAGGTAACTGGAATGGCTAGTTTTCCTTCTTTCTACCTAGTTGTCCAGGTTGTCAGCTTTGGCTGTGCTGCGATCTTAAAGGTTCTCGCCTAAGCTCTCTCGGTGCTGTGTGGGCTCACTGTAGGTAGTAACTGTTTGTCCTGGTCTGTGCCTGCTTTTCTGGGCAGCTTTAACACCACCCCCTTCCCACACCATCCCTTTTGAGCTACCGCTGCTTTTGTCAGCGCCATCCAGGTCAGGCTGGTTTCAGGGAGGCATCGCTGTGCTCCGAGCACTAGCCTGGACCTCTAAGTCTGTGGCTCTGGGTTTGCACAGATTCCCCTTTGTGCCTGTACAGAGTATGTAGGATATTTGGGACTGCTCGTGTCGCTTACTGGCTTTTTGGGGAAGAAAGGGAATAGAGGACATGCAGAACTAAATTTTCTGAGCGTGGCCAAGGCCCAAGGTGCATGCATAGCATCAGCCCTAGTGTGTAAAAAGACAGGGGCCCAAAAATAATAGGGGGGATGGGGAAGAAAAACACAAAAGGAGAAGCAGAAGTGTGTGCAAAGCAGCTTGGGGCTGGGGAGTTGATGGCTCAGAGCGCTTCCTGTTCCTGGAGCCGCGCGTGCCCAGCTGCGCATGGGCTTGCACCTGCCTGTGCCCAAGAGCACTATACAGAGAGCCACAGAACAAGGCACCTAACCAGAAAATCGTGGATGGAGAGGGTCTGAATGGAGGGACAGTAGACTCCAGGAGAGATACATGGCCAGCTCCCAAGAGGCACAGGAACAGCTTGGCATTGGGTGCTCCGGCACAGACCTCCGACTTCCCTTTTCTTGCCAGTACAAACTGATTTTTCCTCTGTGTTTTTTGACTTTCTTTGGTGGCAGCCACTTGGCCCCCTCTTCTTTCACTCTCCACAATGGTGAGGTAAGAGGGTCTGAAAAGTCTGTGTGTGTAAGGAGGGGGACCAGAGAAGTAGGACAAATCAGAATGGGGATCACCTTGGAAGCCGTGTCTCTAATGGGAAGCTTCCATAGGCTGGGGGAGGTATCAAGTAAGAAGGGATGCTGATTCTGACTCTCACCTAGGGATGCTGACCAGGGGCTGTTCTTCACCCTACAGGTCTCCACAGTAGCGTCTGGCCATTTTTATTCACTTGGTCTTGCTTTTATCTTCTCTGCTAGGTGGTTTCATCGTGACCTGAGTGGGCTGGAAGCTGAAGCCTTACTGAAGGGACGAGGTGTCCATGGGAGCTTTCTAGCCAGACCCAGTCGGAAGAATCAGGGTGATTTTTCTCTTTCAGTTCGGTAGGTAACTTGAACCCCAAGTTCTGTCTTTTCAGTGTTATACACAGAGATTGTTGAGATCCTTACATGTCCTGTGGCATCGTCTTCATCCTATCTGTATTCCTTTGAGTTCTTTCCAAGCTGAGCTTCCCAGCATCATCTACACCTTCCTTCAAGTTGCCCCTGGAGCTTCTCTTTCCAGTCGTCTTTCATGGGGATGGTTTGCTCTGGTTCCATGGCAGGAGGTAGTCCAGAACACTTTCTGCCTCTTTTCCAACCACCTCATTGGACTGCTCTGTGCTTTATTCCACAGGGTTGGTGACCAGGTAACCCACATCCGCATCCAGAATACTGGGGATTTCTATGACCTATATGGAGGGGAGAAGTTTGCTACCTTGTCAGAACTGGTAGAGTACTACACACAGCAACAGGGCTCACTGCAGGACAAAGATGGAACCATCATTGACTTGCGATACCCGCTCAACTGTTCTGACCCCACGACAGAGAGGTATGGGGACAGCAAAGCAGTGTGTCTGTGGTGAGACCTCCTCTGTGTTTCATGGCCTTCTTTCTGCCCTGCCTGCATCCCTAGGGCAAGTCCTGCAAAAAGTCACCTGCCACCTCTGCATCTGTGGGGGCAGCATCCCTGGGAATAGCTGGCCATACCTTGATCATCACAGCAGACCTAATAGAGCTCTATTTTTACTTCTGGTTTCCGGTTGCCTTTGCTATTTATACACTGTTCCTAAAAGCAAAGGTTGTGGTCTCAGGTGTGGGTCTGCAGCAATCCATGTTATGTGGAAGCCCTCAGTCTTACCCCAAACCTCCCTGGTTATTCTGGGCCTGAGTGACTCACATAGCTGAGAGCAGGGCTATGTTCCCTTGCTATTCCCAGCCTGCTTAGTCTCCTTCCTGTCCTCACTTTGCATGTGTCTCTGACACTAAGTTCCTAAATCAAATCAGGTGGTTTTGCCCTTGCATTTTGCTTTTAGGCTCTTTGGTGCAGCTCAGGGAGCTGTCATGCCCTGCTCAGGGGTGGACAAGTTCTCCTCAGGCAGGTCCTCCTCAGACACGTGGAGGCAGGGAGCAGAGATGCCCTGGGTGAAGCATCAGGGTACTAACCAGCTTGCTCTGGGGTCAGGCTGCAGAGGGGCCAGGTCTGCTGCTGGCTGTCCTCTCCAGTCAAGGCCATTGCATTGTGGCCCTGCAGTTTCCTCCCTTCCTCTCTGCGGTTGGAAACTTAACACACAACCCCCCCCAGGCTCTTACGAAAGCTCTTCTCACTCTCTCCCCAAGTGATTTTCCATCACGTGGCTTTGAAGAGCTGGGCTATGCTGGGGGAAGGGAGGGGGTAATGGGACCCATTAACTCCATCCTACCTGTGTAGGGGAGGCCTGGAGACCTCTCTAATGAGCAGGAGAGATCAGCTGATCGCCGGGTGGCATCTGAGCACATGGTAGCTGAGCAAGTCTTTGGAAGGAGGTTCAGAAATTAATGACTGCCAGTCACCAGCTACTTCTTGCAGTGCATAGGGCAAGGATCAACAGCAACTACTTACCAAGGCTGTTGTGTACCACCTCTTGCTGTTTGAATGGTTCTTAGATGTTGTGTAGAGTAATATGACCAGATTTCTGACCAGATCCAGGGGTGAATGAATGCCCTGACTGCTTATGTTACTGGGGTATGGCCTCTTGAACTCCATCTTGGTTCCTGGGAACAGCTTCCTTACAGTGTGAAGTTCACCAGTACTACTCCAGGCCTTCCCTGCTAGCTGCTCCATGGGCAGCAAACCCGCTCCCACAGCCCTGACACACTGGCTTGGCGTTGGCGGCAGTGGATACAGTGACACGGGGAGTGTGGCTGGTGCTTGTCAAGGTACCTGCAGTGAGAGGAAGCAGCAGGGACACTGCAAGTCAGCCTGATGCAACAGCTACCTGCTTTTGAAATGCTGTTCCCCAGGGGAGGTGGCCAAAACAGAACTGTGGCCTTTAGCTGGCACAGCAGCCGTGCTGCAAAGCCCCCTGAACACAGAGCCCAGCACACGGCTGCAGCTGGGGATGGGGATGTTCCAGGACTGGAGGGGACTGTTTCAACTGGGTTCATCCCTGCTGAAGGAGAAGGGCCCAAGTCCCCTCCCTGAAACCAAGCTGGGAAGGAGTGAAGGGGCCATGGCAGGAGTGCCAGGACTGTGCTGGCACTTGGGCTGTGATGTGTTCAAACTCAGCAAAGGCTCCACTGGAAATTGTGTACCAAGAGGAGTGGGATGATTCAGAACACTTCCCAGTGCCCAGAGCACCTCGGAGCTCTCAACTTTCTGTAATTTGGATCTCTAGCTCCACTTTTCAGGTGGGTTTTGTAGAAGCAGGACAGTGCTGCAGTGAATGTGGCCTTCCACATCTCTGCTTGGCAGCTCAGCAATGCCCCCCAGGACTTCTGATGTGGTCCAAAGAGACTGTGGAGCTTGGGACAGCCATGAGGAACTAGAGAACCTGTACAGAGACAACCTGGATCACATCTGGAGTTTCTGCAGGACCAAGAGCCCAGCAGTAGGAAGAGAGGTTGTCCCATGTCCCAGCCTGCTTCTGATGACCATCGCTTTCACCTGCACTGCTCAGTTCAGTGAGATCCCACTGGGCAGGCACATACCCTCCCAGAGACCTTTGTAGGTGGGCAGGGGCTTGGCAGCAGCTGTGCCATTTGCACCACTCTGTGTCCCTCTGTGCCCTGGGTCCAGTCCTGCAGCAAGGCAGAGGGCACCTTGGTCAGATGGGGATACTGCTCACCTTGTGCTGGGAGGAGAGAAGGAGCTGCTGACTGGGTATTTGCACTGAGGACAGGAATGTGCACACAGATCAACAGTGTAAATAGCAGGAGCAGAAAAGGGGCTCAGTCCTGTGGCTAGGCTGATTGCTGCAGTGTGATGTGCCCAGAGAATGGGAATTATTCTTTGATTGAGGAGGTGACTGAGTTTCAGAAAGAGAAGTCGCTGGAATGGGTTTTTGATGGATCTGATCTCAACACAACCATCTGGGTGCTGTTAAATCTGATGGGAGATTTTCTGACTCAGTGGGGCATTATTTTTGTTTCCCTGGTGTTTGAGTTTCCAAAGCACCTTGCAGCAGTAATGCTAGAATCCCAGTAGTACTGTGAGGTGCTGAAATCCACAGACTACTCTCCCCCTTGTGTGTGTCACGCAACTGGATCACACATGCTGCTTTCCCACTGTGCCTTTGGTTCCAACATTCTGCTCCCTGGGTCCCTTCTGCCTCTACCTCATCCCTTGCCCTGTCCTCTTCCTGCCAGCTCTTTACTTTCTGTCTCATCTGCTTTCCCCAAGATCCTGCTCCTCCCCTGATTTTTATTCTTTCTCTCATTCCTTCCTCTCCCTCTTCCTTTCTTCCTCTCTCACCCTTTCCCAGTGTTGCTCTCCTTCATTCATCAGCTCAAGGCCATCCACTTACTGCATCTCCACCTCTCTCCTCTTGTTTTAACTAGGTGGTACCATGGGCATCTGTCAGGTCCTGCAGCTGAGTCACTTCTCCAGGCCAAAGCCACCCCTTGGACATTCTTGGTGCGGGAGAGCCTCAGCAAACCTGGGGATTTTGTCTTGTCTGTCCTCACTGACCAGCCTAAACCTGGGTCTGAGGCTCCACCAGCTGGGGCAACCAGTGCCTCTGGGGCCCGGCTCAAAGTCACGCACGTCAAGATCATGTGTGAGGTGAGCAGTGGGAGAGCACAAGGAGGGGAAGAGACCTCTCCTGATCATGTCCTCAGAAGCGTGTGCCCTGTCAGCTTGATTACCACCAGCAGTGTTTCTTAATTTGGATCAAAGCGCTATTCCCTTGCAGGGTCCTTGTGTCCTCACTCCAGCCTGGGTGAGCATGGGCTGGGTGCTCAGACACAGGAGGAGGCAGGGCTCAGTGTGACCGGGACCTCTGGTACAGGGAGTCTGTGAGAAAAGAGAGAGGAGGATTCATAACCTAATTATGAGTTCATCCAAAGAGTTAAAAGTGTTTGGAGCAGGAAGAAGGGGTATCTGCAGGGCCTCCATACTTAGTTTGATGAATGTTACCAACCTGGCTGTCACAAGTTCTCCTATTTCTCTCACGTGAGATGAGGAGATTTCAAGGACAAAAAGCAACTGACCTTAAATGAGATTTGAGTGCAATATACCTTCTCTGGGCTTCCATCCTACAAGAGTACAGTCAGTTTGTCATGCTGTGAATTCTGTGTTCTCAGGGCAAACTTGCATTTGATTTGCCTGCCAGAGGAAGTGCTTTTCTAGATGGTGCAGGGTGGTGTCCACGGCTTTGCACCCCAGCATTGCCTTTTCCCTGAGTATTATTAGCTTTGTCTGTAGGACAGGTTAAGAGAGTTGGGGCTGTTCAGCCTGGAGAAGAGAAGGCTCTGGGGAGACCTTACAGCAGCCCTTCCATTACATAAAGGGGAATTGTGAGTAAGCTGGAGAGGGACTTTTTATAAGGGCATGGAGTGATAGGGCAAGGGGGAATGGCTTCAAACTGAAAAAGAGAGGGTTTAGATTAGATATTAGGAAGAAATTCTTTACTGTGAGGGTGGTGAGACAGTGGAACAGGTTGCCCAGAGAAACTGGGGATGCCCCATTCCTGGAAGTGTTGAAGGCCAAGCTGGATGGTGGTTTGAGTAACCTGGTCTAGTGGAAGGTGTCACTGCCCATGGCAGGGGATTGGAAGTAGATGACTTTTAAGATGCTTTCCAACCCAAACCATTCCATGATTCTATGAATGTTATGAGTGAGACATTACACATTCTTCCTTGATTTAGAATGGACGCTACACAGTTGGAGGTGCTGAAATGTTTGACAGCTTGACAGATCTGGTTGAGCACTTCAAGAAGATTGGAATTGAAGAGATGTCTGGCACCTTCGTGTACCTGAAGCAGGTAAACCTAGTTTTCTGGTTTTAGGGATCCTTTAGAGGGACTGACTTGCTGTTTGTTTCTGCTTTATGTTCCTTTCCTTCTTTTCTCCACAGCACACAGAGGAGACTTTGCTCTCCAGCATCATCTCTCTTTCTCTCTTTCTCCCTCCTGCTCTCTCTCTCTCTCTCTCTCTCATGCCAACCCACTGTGTTTTCCCATCCCCAGCCCTACTATGCTACAAGGGTGAATGCTGCTGACATTGAGAATAGAGTGCAGGAACTGAACAAGAAGAGTCTATCTGAGGAGACGTCCAAGGCTGGATTCTGGGAGGAATTTGATGTAAGAAACTGCTGGGGGACATTATTTGTCTTTTTGGGAATTCCCAGTGCACCACCTCATTCTCCATCCTCAATTTCTTCCTATGCACAGACTTCTCATATGTCTTGTCAATTTATCTCTGAAAGAAGTGTCTGTTTGGAACCTGTTCTCCTGGGGAGTGAATGTCATCTTTAAGTGAACCCAGTGAGGTAGAAATGTACTTTTTCAGGATTGGGAGAATGAGTCACCAAGACAGCAAGGGCACAGATTTTGGACTTTTCAAGTCTAGGTTTGCTTTTCACTTCTCTACTCCCCCACAAACATGGCCATGTGTCCTCAGAACCACCACATCTCTTCCAAGTGCCCACCTCCCCTGTCATATATTGTGATCTTGCCATGACTATTTTTCTTCTGCTCTCAGAGTTTGCAAAAACAGGAAGCCAAGCACCTGTTTGACCGTCATGAGGGTCAGAGACCTGAAAACAAGAGCAAGAACCGATACAAGAATATCTTGCCCTGTGAGTCTTGCTTCTCCACTATAAAAAGAAATAAAAATACGTACAGACAGGCAATGAAGAGCTGTCCAAGGCATCACTGGCCCTGCCTCAGCCTGCTCTATCCTCCAGAACAGGTTATGAGAATTTCAGAGATGATGAGAGGTCACATGTCCTTGAAGGAAGCAGGGAAGGTTGCCTTAGACTCATTAACTTCTGATGGTTCATGATAGGGGCAGAGAGATGGGAAGATGGCGTGAGGTTAGTCTGACCCTAGAGAGGGACAGGTGAAGATAGAGGGCATGCTGCGTGCACTGGGAGGCGTGGGGCAGTGAAATGAGGTGGCATGGGGCAGTGGAAGAGCTTCTTGTGGCTGCACAGAGTATCTCATTGCACTGTTTATTCTTTTACTGCACCCCAGTTGATCACTCCAGAGTCATCCTCCAAGGAAGGGACCCAAATATACCTGGATCGGACTATATCAATGCCAACTATGTCAAGGTGAGACTCATAAAAGATGACTGTATGCCCAAGAGTGGGAGGCCTGCCTGCTCCTGCAGCCCTCTTGACCTTTCCCTGTCCACAATCAGAACACCATGATCAGCCCAGATGAGTGCACCAAGACCTACATTGCTAGCCAGGGCTGCCTGGAAACCACAGTCAATGACTTCTGGCAAATGGTGTGGCAGGAGAACACACGCATCATCGTGATGACGACACGGGAGGTAGAAAAAGGGCGGGTAAGTAGCAGTCTGTAGGTGTCTTGGAGATGCCCTCTTTTCCCCTTCAACCACTGCTCTGCTTTTTCCCTCTTTCCTGCCTTCTGCCCATCCTCACCCTGCCCTCTCTGCCCACACAGAACAAATGTGTGCCTTACTGGCCAGAGCTGGGCAGCACAAAGGAGTATGGTCCCTACCTTGTGGAGAATGCTGCGGAGCACGATGCGTTGGAGTACAAACTCCGGCAGCTCTGTCTGTGTCCAAAGGATAACGTGAGTGTGAATGATCAAGGGCTGTCATTGAGCCCATGAGTCTAAGAGCCACTCTATTTCTAAAGCTGGGAACTGTCGGGTGCTGTGGTGATGCTGCTGTTGTATCATTCTTGGGACTGCTGTTCCCACTTGATTTGGGCTGGAATCACACTGGTGGAATCATCAAGAAGTGTGCAGGAGACAGAGATTCCCTTTAGCTTCAGACCTGCATCTCCCTGGGACAGAGGCCAGGGACAGGGCTGGGTTGCAGTTTCATCAATGAGGTGCTTTGTTATTATCAGGGTAAGGCTGTGCGTGAGATCTGGCACTACCAGTACCTGAGCTGGCCTGACCACGGTGTGCCCAGTGAGCCAGGAGGAGTCCTCAGCTTTCTCGACCAGATAAACCAGAAGCAAGAGAGCATCCCAGGTGCAGGGCCTATTCTGGTGCATTGCAGGTTGGTACAGAGGCTGGAGTTTGAAGCATTCTCCATTCCTTATCTAGGGTGAGACACAGAAAGTCTGTCCTGCTGCTTCCAGCCTGTACCCCAGGGCTTGTGACTGAAGCCTATGCCAGCCCTGATATTTGCTTTTTCCTCTTTGATGCCCCCAAACCAAACTCTCTGCTTATTGAATCTGTGACTCTCTTGTGTCATTGCTGGACAGCTGCTACAAGAGCTGCATCCTTCCCCAGAAGCAGCTGCATTTTCTTTCAAGAGCTGTTTTGCTCTGACCTCTGCTTGTCCTCTCCTTGCAGTGCTGGGATTGGCCGCACTGGGACTATCATCGTCATTGATATGATAGTGGAAACAATCTCCACCAAGGGTAAGAGGACCCCATCAAAGCGAACTGGCCTACCCAGTAGGGCTATGCCCTTAAGTCCAGCTGCAAAGGGATGAAAACTATTCAGGTATAAGTGGGAGAGATCCTGCCCCAGCCCCGAGAAGGTTGTGCTGTTGGATCTCTGTACCATTGCCACTTACTGTGGCTGTAGCCTTCCCTGAGCTTTGGCTCTTCCTCCAGAGCCAGACTTGAAAGATGCTGAGCAGGAGGGAGAGATAGGAAGTCCATATAGGAGTAAAGAATATGGAAGGAGACAGAAAATTCTTGACTGACCTCCCCTGTAACTGCTTTTGGTAGAGAATTGGAAGAGGAGGCAGTGAACATGTTCATAAGCTTTTCTGGTTCTCCTTGCTAGGCCTGGACTGTGACATTGACATCCAGAAGACCATCCAGATGGTGAGGGCTCAGCGATCTGGGATGGTGCAGACAGAGGCCCAATACAAGTTCATCTACATGGCCATCTGCCAGTTCATAGAGGCAACCAAGAAAAAGCTGGAAATTATCCAGGTGAAAAAGGGGACTCTACTGCCCTGTGAGCCTAGGCTTGCATGGTGTTGTCTTTGAGCCCAAGTGCTCTGTTTCACAGGCTTTAAGCTAACACTGGGATATACACAGACTACAATGGTGCATGAAGATCTGAGTCCTTATTCCCCTCTTTTGAGACTTTTGAGCTCAGGGGACAACATTAGCAGCTCAAGTACCATCTCCACCAAGTACTGTTTTGTTACAAGCTCAATCTAGGACAAGCAAAGACTTTGCCCTCTCCTTTCTTCATCTTTCACATTTCAATTCTGCAGTTGCAGGATTTTTTCCTTCTGGCTGATAAGTGGCATCTTTATCTCTCCTTGTAGCCTCTGGCAGCATCCAGTAGCTGCTGCTGTTTAATATTCTTTAGCTGACATTTGGCACTCCCAGGCAAATTCCAATGCCTCCAGAGATTTGTTGCTCCACTGTTCCCTCCTGGCTGTGTTTGCGTTCCTGCTGCTCCCCTCTGACAGCAGCAGACAGAATGCACTGAGCCTGGGAACTTCAGCAATCCACCAACCTCCACTGAGGTGCTGGCACAAAGTGTGGTTTAACAGCCAGAACTCTTCCATGGTGCCTCATGTGCATCTCCCAAACCACACTCCTCTCAGCCTGTTTTTTTTCTCCTGTAGTCTCAGAAAGGCAAGCCAAACGAGTGTGAGTATGGGAACATCTCCTACCCCCCTGCAGTGAGGAACGCACATGCCAAGGTTTTACGAAAACCCTCCAAGTAAGAGCCCCCCTAAACCAGAGACCCAGCTATGCCTGCCTCTGGCAATAGTCTGCCTGCTGGCTTGGCTGGCTTTTTCCTCTTCCTCACTTTTTCCATTGTGTTTCTCTGGGTCTTACAGGCAAAAAGAGGAGTCAACGGTTTATGAGAACTTGGGGAAAAAGGAGGAGAAGGTGCGGAAACAGCGCTCCTCAGAGAAGAAGCTGAAAGGCTCACTAAAGAAAAAATAATGCTAATTGCAGGTAGCCCCATGGCAGTTTTGAACCTGGACTGGACTGGAGTTCACATCCTGACAGGCCTGTTTCACATTCCTTGCTCTTGGACTGGAACTAGGCCTTCCCATTCTCTTCCCTGCCAGCTTTCAGTGCCTGGAACCAGACTGCTTTCCAGCTCAGCTCAGCTGACTGACTTTACGGTCCCTTGCCTGTGCAGGCGAGCAAAGTCTCTTACTGCCCCCTTGTCATTCATTAGCAGGAAAAAAAATCAGGCCCTTTCTTTCCTCTGTTCCCTGAGCAGTGGGGCCCAAACTCACCTCTGCTGTGTCAGCTTTTTGAGGAGGCGGGCTTCTTGAGTAAGAGCTGAGGAAGGGCATCACAGAGCTGCCTCTCTGACTACTGCTGTGAGTTAGTTTAGCCTGTTAGTGTTCTCTGAAGCCTCAGCTTTCCAAGTATGGAGGTTTTGGCCTGTTTCACCTCAGATCCTCTGCAATTCAAAGGAAACTTCCTCTTTCCTTAATACCAACCCTCTGCCCTATGATCCTCCTACTCTGATCCTTCAACTGGATGCTGTAAATATACCAGAATTGGATATGATGGCCACATTTTCTTCTTTGTTTGTAAATAAACTTGTATTTGTTTGACTACTGAGTACCAAAAGGTTTTTCCTATAATTTCTTTTTGGCTATAGCTGTACTCCTAATTTCACCTGCAGCCCTGTAAAGACTTACAAGAACATCTCTAGCTTAGTTTTCATGACTTCCTGCAGCCTTCAGGCTCCAGGACAGAAGCTATGACCAATTATGGAGGCTCCTTGCTGTGAGGCTTTAGTGTTGGTGGCTGTCAGGGACTGACAAACTGTGATGTGGCTTTTGCACCTAAATTTTGCTTGTGGGTTTTCAATCCTTGAATGGACAAAGCCACAGCTGCTCTGACCTAGTGCTGGTAAAGGTGCTACTTGCAGCAGCAGCCTGGACCAAAGGCTTCCGGAGGCCCCTTCCCACTCTGATTCATATAATTCTGTGAATGCCAGAGGGCATTCCTTAGTGCTGGAGCCTATCCTTGGTGGTATTAGAATGGGACTCAGCATGGAACTATTTGGGAGAATGCTGAGAGAGTCTGGATAAAGACACAGCAGGAGTGCAGAGAACCTTTCTGTGGCAGCTGGCTTAGGTGGCAGAGAACGTGCTGGGGACTCCTTAATTTAGGGATGTGAGTACTGCTTAGGCTGTGGGTATTTGCAACTCAACGAAAAAGGTGGCTCAGGTGTCCTGGACCTGTCTAGAGCTGATGGCAGGAAGAGCTCTGTCCCACTCAGGGAAAAGTCTAAGCTAGGTCACAAAGGGGGAGCTATGATCCAGACCAAGAATGCTTGGAAACATGGGCCTGAGAATTTTGTCTAGTCTGAGCTACGTGTCGGCCCCGTGTGGGAAGAAAACTGCACCATCAGTCACTATCGGCTGTCTGACACAGGACCATATGGAACACTTTACTTTGAAAGTCCAGCTGTGATCATCCTGTGTTTTGGAGTGGGGATTTTAGGACCAGGTTCTCTCCTCTCAGTTTAGAGCACAAATCCAGACTGGGGAAAGAGTAGAAAAGAGAAGGAATGGGACAAACCTTAACTCTGTTCCACAGTTTTTAATACAGTAGCAATTGCCACTGTGCCTGCAAGGTGACTGCCTGGGAGCTGGCAAGGTGAAGCAGCTGGAAGCAGGCACTGCATCCTTGTAACCCTGTCACCTGCCCGAGGACATGCCCACACTCTGCACTTGGCAGGAAGGAGCAGGGATCCCTCAGCAAGGCAGTGGCAGTAGGGTGATTTAGGCAACTTAGGCAAAGTCTCCTGCTTTGATCTGGTGCCAGCAGAGCCAAGGCAAGGTTGGACAGCGTACAAGGGAGGGAACAAACTTTGTGGATGCTGCAGTGATTTCAGGCATGCTAACACAAGGAATAGCATCCCCCAAGCCAATACTGCACAGCACAGGTTTAGCAATAACATACTTCCAAGATGAAAGAACTCGTCCTGGTAGAAGAAGCAACTTCATCCTATGCCTAGGCAACAGGCAAACTTACAAGGGACAGATCGCAGCCCCAAGGAATGCTGTCCTGCACATGCTAGGAGACATTCTGCCCCTCCTCAGCTGCAAACTCTGCCTCAAGCAAACAAAGGCAGAAACAATGCCAGAGCATTTTTGAGTTCAGCAGCTGATGCTGGAGCATGTGGTTGAGAAAGCTGCCTGGGCTAAAGACACACACCTGAGACACGATATAATGGGAGGAAAGACATTGCTTGCCATCATTTGATATGGCAAGAAACTTGCTTGGAAGCATTTGGAAGCTAAAAGACACTTTGTAAGCAGACCCTCTTCCCATGTACTGGACTTTGGCTTCCCTTACCCTGTGAGCCAATAGAGGTGTGCATTTACCTGCTGCGGCCAGAGGAAGAGGCAGGAAAGGGACAGTGGGGAAAGCAATGGGCAAAAGTAAAGATGTGTGGAAGGAGGTGTACTGTGATTCACCTCTCAGTGATGCCAGATACCCTTGTCTAAGTCATGGGGAAGGGACTAAAGTCCTAGTCTAAGGAAACACCTATCTTTGCTTCAGATTCCTGGGTAGTTACAATGGGCAGGATTCAATTCTCTTCGTTCTTAAAAAGCTGCCACAGCCTAAAGCAAGGCATACCAAGGATTAGCTTAAACTCTACCTGAAGCTTGAAAATGGAGACATCTTGTGGAGCAAGCTCAGATTCCTGAGAACCTCATTTGTGTTCAAATCCCTGAACTTATTGTGTCCGTCTACAGAGAAATCAGACTGAAAAAGAACTTTCATGATTGTACATCAAGAAACGCAGCACTGAAATGAGCAGTCTACTTTACACAGGCACTGTTAGACACAGATTACTTTAGGGTGGCTACTTGAAAATGCATTTTGAAAGCTGGTTCAAAAAATTTTTGCTTCCTTGATGTTGCAAGTAAAAATATGTGGGTATTAGTTATGGCTGTGACTGCTGGTAAGTTTAAAATCAAGAATCCATAGATTATATCTGTTCATTTAGATGTCTCATGCTCTGCCTTACCAGAGAAAGAGGTCCCTAAAGGCCTCTCTTCTTCACTGGAGAGTTCAACTTGGAGTTGTTTGTGAAAAGAGATGGTCTCATGGGTGGCTGTCTTGACCATCATGACCATGAAATATTTGAGTTTAAAATCTTTGGTGATATAAGAAAAACTGTCAGTAAAGCTACTCCCCTGGACTTGGGGAGAGCAGACTTTAGGCTACTCAAGGAAGTAGTCAGTAAGGTCCCCTAAGAGTCTGCTTTTGAGGACAGTGGGGTACATAAAAGCTGCTTACCTTCTAAGGGCTTTCTTTCAAGAGCATGGGAGCATGCAATAATAATGTTCACAGAATATTCTGAGTTGGAAAGGACCCCCAAGGTCGAGTCCAACTCTTCAGTGAATGGCCTGTAAGAGGATCAAACCTACAACCTTGGCACTACTGGCACCATGGTCTGACTAGCTGAGCTAATCACCAGGTCAATGTATCAGAAGTCAAGCAGCTGAGGGAGAAGGCTGGCTCTGCTGAGCAGAGATCTATCTCCTTCCACAACTTAGCAGAAAGTGTGTGGACTTTGGAAACAAGGACAGGCTACACGGGAGGACGACGGACACGCTACTTGCCACTATAGAGAGCAAATCTGTATGGCCCAAGCTCAGCTGAAGCTGGTGGGTAAGACGAGGCTTTTTTAAATATGTTAACAGCAGAAGGAAGACTAAAGGAAACATTGGTCTGTTACTTGATGAGGTAGGTCACCTCATCCCCAAGTAGTGATGGAGATGGAGACATTAGTGCTGCTTTCGACACCCATGATGGGCCCTGGGCTGGATGGCCACAGCTTGGGGAGTCATAAGCTCATGGCTGACTTTGAACTTGAATGGGATTTGCTGCTGCAACTGACCACAAAAAGTCTATGGGGCTCAAAGGGATTCATCCTAGGACACTGAAGAGTTGGCTGATGTTACTGCAAGACTTACGGTATTTATCAAAAGCCTTGGGAATCTGGAGAGGTCCCAGTCAACTGGAAGCTGGCAAATGCTGTCCCAGTTTTCAAGAACAGCAAGAAAGAAGACCTTGTTAATTACAGGTCTATCAGTCTCGCTCTGGTGCCTGGTAAAACTGTGGAAGTTATTTTGGGAGTTATTGAAACAGACTCGAAAGACAATGGTTGTTGATCAAAGTCTGCATGAGTTCTTGAAGGGAAAGTTATGACTTACGAACAATAATCTTTCACAACAAGGTTACCCACCTAGTAGTCAAAGGGAAGGCAAATGAGGGTGGTTTTTTTTTAATTTTAGCAAAGCTTTTGATTCTGTCCCTCACTGTATCCTGAGCAGTGCTCAGCATGCAGCTAGACATGCACATAATACAGTGGGGGAACAGTTGGTTGAGGGGTCAGGCTCAAAGGGTTGTAGTAAAAGGGGTAACATCTAGCTGGTGGTCAGTCACTAGCAGTGCTCCCCAGGGTTTTAGGGCCTGTTCTCTTCAAAGCTTCTCTCAATGACCTGGACACAGGAGTCAGCCGTGCACTAAGATTGCTGATAACACCGAATTAGGAGAAGCTGTTGATTCCCTCAAGGGGACAGAGGCCTGACAGAGATCTTGATAGACGAGCATGCTCAGCAATCATCAGCCATGTGAAATTTAACAAGAACAAATGCTAAGTTCTGCACCCAAAACAGTGTAACCTCAGATGTAAATACAGACTGGGGGACAAGAGACTGGAGTGCAGCTCTGTAGAAAGGGATCTGGGCATTTTGGCTGATGGCAGACTCTGTGAGCCAGCAGGGTGCCCTGCCAGGCAAAAGGGCCAATGTTATCCCAGGGTGCATTAGGCACAGCGTAGTTAACCAGCCAAAGGAAGCGACAGTCCCACTGTACTCAGCATTGGTCCAGCCTCACCATGACTACTGTGTGCAGTTCCAAGCTCCAGGATAAAAGGATATAAAAACCATTACAATATGTCCAAAGGAGGGCGACAAAGACTGCAAAAGGCAGCGTGATTTACAAGGAGCAGCTAAGGATACAAGGCTAGTTCAGCTTAGAGGAGACGAGGGGCTGACCTCATTGCTCATCACCAGGAGCAGAGATGGAGGTGCTGAACTCTTCTCCTTGGTGTCCAGCAACAGGACGTGATGGAAGGCCTTGAAGCTGCATCGGGGGAAGTTCAGATTGGGTATTAGGAAAAAGGACTTCACTTACAGGGTGGTCAAGCTCCCCCAGGAAGCAGTCATGACCCCAAGACTGTCTCTGTTCAAGATGTGTTTAGACAATGCTCTTACAACTTTTAGGCTGCCCTGTGTGCAGTGAAGAGTTGGACTTGATCATATTTGCGGGTCCCTTCCAACTCAGGATATTGTATGATTCTAGGAATGTGATACCTCCAAGTCCTAAAGCTTAGTATAGGGCAGCCCAGTGAGACAGGGAGGAAGCTGACAAGATCTTGCTGTTGAAACCCAAGCAAAAAGAGAGTTAAGTCAGTGGAGGAAGATTTGTCTTAAATTTTTGGCCAGGAAAGCAGTATGCATACATATACACATATATATATCTACACACACAGTGTATACATATATATGCTTCTGTGACCTGGGAAAGCAGGTAAACCTACACTCATCTCTAGCACTTACAGTTGGCTAAGAAACCAGCCCTGGTCACCCACGCAGCTGTATGAGCATCCATACCTCCTCGTTGTCTTCCCACCCTGTGATCAACCAGTGAACAGGAGCGTATTTCTCTTGTTCCTTTCCCTTCAAAATCCTCATTCTGTTTTCAACCAAATAAAATCTCCATTCCACCTCCCCTTTTGCAACATCTTTTTTCAGGCACTAAGCACACTTAGACACAATATAAATTTGTTTTTCTTTTAATTTTTACAAATGTTTGAAAGCATCACTGAGCAGGCAGTGACACAAATAGATATTCCAGCAGTGACAGGCACCCAATGAATGGTATTTTCCTGAATTCAGTCCCAGGTTCTCTTGGGATCAAAAGTGAAACAAAATTTACTACAAAAAAAAGCCTGGTGCTGATGGCAGCAGAACTCCCTCACTTGACCAAAAGAGAATTCTGATATCCTACAGAAATCTAAAGATTAATGAAGATTAGAGGCAAATTACTATATCCACATGGGTTAATACCAGTCCCTTGTCTCCTCTCCAAACTTAACCAGTGGGGTGAGGAAGGAATTACAGCTGCCTACAGGCAAAGCCCATTCCTGTAACAGGAATCACCACAGATGGAGCAGGGGTACAGGGACCAAATCTGGCTACTGGATTTAAAACTTCAAAGTGAGGGCAAACAATGCTAGTGGAGGGAGTTCAAAGATCCTCACTCTTATCTTCTGCTGGTCAGCAATGCTGGTTCTAGGAGTCTTTAACTTCTTTCATTTCTTTCCTTTGAGTAGGAGACTGTCACTGAAAGGGAGACAGACAGGAGTCATTAGTTAGAAAGCAGAAGCAAAGCTGAAAATCCACAGCCCCTCACTGTGGATTTTAGGGTGTGGGGTGTCACGCCCAAAGGATCTGGACTTCCAAGTCCTTCCTACAGGTATTTTTTTTCAAAGCCCCTTAAGCCTTCTGGAATGAGTAAGACAGAATCTTGTCAGAGGTGACAAAGAAGGATCTTCTCAGAGATCTCACAGAGGAGAAACCAGCTTTGGTTTCCCTTCTCGATTCTAAGAAATCTAAGCTTTCAGCTACATCTTATTTTAGCTCAGCTGGCACTGCCTTTTTCAGTAAACACTGGATAGATTAGGCAAAGCCACGAAATTCCCGCCAGCTTTGAAAGCAGGAAATGGAGATTTCTAGCATGGACTGGAAAGCTTTTGGAGAGTAATAAAAGCATCTTTCCTAGAGATCATTACCCCAAACTAAAACAAATTCCTATGATCATCAGCCTGCCTTCTTACAGCCCTCTTTGCCACAAACACAGGATGTCCTGTAGACGTGTGATAGATCAGAGAACGCTCCTCACTCCTGCCTTTGCCATGCAAGGTTCCTTATGGGACACACATGGAGCTCCAATTACTGAGTATCTCCTACTTGATGTAGATGTTTGGCCTCTGCAAGGAAAGCTTCAAGCTTCACATCACAAATGGGAAACGAGGTAGAGATGGAATAAACCTCCTGAGGCCAAAAAGGCCCAAGCTAGAAACATCCCAGGCATCAGGCAAAACAGCAACATCCTTGTTCCAAGTACTAACAAAATTATCAAAATATATAGAGCCTTACCTTCCTCTGTGTCAGCAGATGCAGTAAGGGGTGGAGAGTGGGCAAGAAGAAAAACAAGAATAAATTGATTAGATTTAACAAAAATCTCCATTTCCACAGTAAGAATGACTGCTCCCTACTTGGCTGTGTCCTCTGGCATCAGGCTCCTCTCAAAGGAAAGATCCTGAGGGAGCTCCAGAGAGGGGACCAGCTTCCCAGGTAGGGTGCAGACAAATCCAGCCATCCAGTCCCTTTACCTGGTGAAGCCCTCATCCTGCAGGTTCAGTACCAAGTTATCTGCTGTGAGATACACACGGTTTTGTGAGGCAGCAATCTGAAAGAGAAATCCATTATGGAGACGGCATAAGGGACTATAAATGCACATGGGGGAACAGCACTAGGAACCTATCTCCCCCTCCAGATACAGCACTCCTGTTTTATTTCAATCGATGCAATTCCCCAAAACAACTCTGTAACTTCCTGACTTCCATCCCAGAAGCCATCAGACTTTCCAGAAGAAGTGCTCATTCTGTCTCTGCCACAAAGACCTTCGATCCCACACTTATCTGTCCCCCCTTCTCAGCCTGCAGGGAACCAGGAGCTTTTGGTGGCTGCAACTGAGTGTGGGTGATGGAATCTGATGTAGATCTGGCTTTATCATATGAAGGGCATGAACTCTTAGCCTCACATCTAATTGCAGATCATCTTAAGCTCTATATGAGCAAAAACAGCTGGGCAGGAACAAAGACCAGGACAGGGCAAATCACATTCGCCTTAAATTCATCACGTGGCCACTGGGCTGGGAGGACAGCACAAGGACTGCAAAGGACAAAGGGAATTCCGTGCGCCAGGTGCTCACCGTTTTTGAGATGTTTTGAGCAGCTCGGATCTTACGTAGCTTGATGTAGCCTGGATTCCTGCTGAGAGCTTCCCCAAGGTACAGAGGAACAAAGTTAAGGAAAACCTGCAAACAGAAGCTGCCTGCCCTCCAGGAATTCTTCCTAAGCCATGTTAAAAAACATCTTGAGGGCTAAAAAGAAATCTCTATCCCAATAACATGGGCCTTTGGGCAGGCATGTTTTTCCTTCCCCAAATCAAGAACATTATGGGTTATGGTCCAACACAGCCAATAAAAGTTAAATCTTATAGCAGGGAGTGAAGGCTCATGATCTTCTCTTCTCTGACCTGCAACCTCAGGTGAACCTCACTCCAGCCAACTGGAGAAGTGGGGGAAAAAATAACAGTGACCTACTTGAAGCTTTCATCCGATCACAGTCTCCTGAGCGTGAGCTCAGTGTGACGGATTCTCAGGACTGTCAAGCTCAAAAGCCACATCCCACAAAATCTCCCGAAGCAGGATATCATCTTGGCAGCTGTCGCTTCCCCCTCAGCCTGAACTATCTTCTGCTTCTGCTCCTGCTTGGCCTTCTCCACCAGGAACTGGGCGCGCTGTGCCTCCTGCTGGGCTGCAGGGAGAAGGGACACATGCATTGGAACCACATCGTGTCTTCTGAGCCATCAGAACCTGAGAGTGGAGGCCCAGGGGCTCTGCTTCCAAAAGAACCTATGGTATTCTGGGACCATATCCACAAGTACGAAATGTATTTGACTGCACCTTACCTTAAGTAAAGTCCACAGCATCCAGACCCTCCACATGTAATCCCCACAGGAAGAAACATATTCCCGGCCTGAAGAGGAACCCTAGCCTTGGGAACTCAGTCCCTCCAACAGTCTATCCTATCAGCTATGGCCCAAAGCTTTCTGATAATACTTATAAAGTAAACCTGTTCAGCTCCATTACTAAGGAGGCTGGGATTTATAACTCTGTACCTGTACTGATACAAAAGCAGTGACACAGTAGCCCAAATTCTACCTCCTTTTTTAATAATTCAGTGAAAGGGAAAAGGCAATCCACCCTTTTCAGGCACAAATGGAACTCACCCACTTGCTTAGCCTCCACAGCTGCTGTGTATTCACGACTGAAACTAAGCTCTGTGATAGCCACATCATCCAGGATGAGGCTGAAATCCTTGGCTCTCTCTGTCAGTTCTCGCCTAATGAGCAGGGACACCTGAAACACAAATACAGCAAGAAGAGTAGTACCAAGCACAGGGTGTTCCTGTGCACTCCAGAAGTGAAGGACAACTGCTCTTCACAGTGTGGGGGGAGACACTGCCTAAGCCCAGCTCCAAGCCATGAACATCAATACCGCCTCTGAATAGCACCGCGTATCCATAGCTACACATCACATTTTCAAAACTACATTACAGCTTATTTATAGTCACTACTATGCAATTAACATTGCAGAAATAAAAAACCTTGAAAGCATCTTTGGCTTTCACATCCTACCACATCTAGTTCCACAGTTCCCACACGTTTTGGCAATAAGCACTTCCTTCTCCACCTTGAACCTGTCACTGCAGGCTGTCTTCTCATAATTGTATTCCAACATGGAAAAAAAGGGACCACACAATTTGTTACTTTTCTATTGTGGCTACTCCACTCTTTTTAGCCACTTTGGATGGGTGTTGCTGCAAGATATTTTGATTTATTACACGTTTAACTTGCCAGCACCTTTTTCAGGCAGGCTGACAAGTCCTGCACTAAATATTGACTTAAACAGAAACTATTGCTACAGTATCACATGCTTGGCCGGTCTAGCATTTGCTTTTGCTCTTGCTGCAGCTGTTTCTGAGCTGAACTCGAAAATAATGACACAAACCTTCACTGTGCGAACTGCAAGTGCCTAACTACATAAAGGTACTTCATTTTCTCCTGATTATCAACCCCTGCAATACACACCATTTCACAGTAACAAACACTAGTAAGGATATGTGAAAAGAAGGCAAATCCAATTCAGTTTGTTCAAAAGTTTCAGAGATCATAATTATTCTTCTCTAAGATCACAGATGCTTAACAGCCTTTGCTGTCACATCATTTCCACTCATTCTCTCCACACGTGAGGATGAACAAATCCCCCCAGTGCACACTGCGTGGACGAGCACAAAACCCTGAAGTCCCTGCAATGGATCAGTTCTCATAACAAAACCTGGACACTTAGTTCCTATCTTCGCTTCTTTTGTCACGGATCAGAAACTACCTAAGAGATGCTTTGTACTTCAGCTGACAACTTTTCCTTTTTAGCACTCTACTAATCCTGCAGGATCTCCCGTAAAGTCTTTGAAAAGAAAAGCAGCACCTCCTCTCTCCCTCAGCTGCCATAGGTGATGAGCACTCTCAGAATCCCTGGCAATCAAATTACCACAACACAAACTTTCAGACACAGGCATTTTTAAGCTGAATATTTCTATTATTTAGCAACACCCCTCCCTCCAGATGACCCTCTAATCTTTTTCTAATCAGTGTGTGCAGGGGGGGTTACAAGAGGATGGATCCAGGCTCTTCTTGGTGGTGCCAATCAATAGCACAAGACCAATGGGCAAAGAGTGATGCACAGGAAGTTCCACCTGTACATGAGAAAAAACTTCTTTACTGTGCAGGTGACCACGCACTGGAACAGGTTGCCCAGAGGCTGTGGAGTCTCCCTCACTGGAGATACTCCAGAACCATCTAGACACAATCCTGTGCCATGGATGAAGCAAGATAACCCTGTTTGGGCAGGGAGGTTGGACCAGATGAATCACTGTGGTCCCTTCCAACCTGGTACATTCTGGGATTCTACATAGAAGTACTTGCTACCCTTCTGTAGCATCCATCACTGACAGGTTAGTACTTTAACTGCTCATCCCCTTCAATTTTTAGACCCTTCAAAACTGTTTAACTTGCTCTGACAGACATTCTGAGACCCATAAATAGCCAGGGAATATTTTTTTAAAGCCAGTTCTACTGTGAACTGTGATGTAAATCAGCTCTCCCTCCCCCACCTCTCCCGCTGTGGTACAGTTTTGTCCTCATGTACCAATGGGTCTAGTCTTCTTCAGAAGCAAATGATACAACCTTAGTATTTGCACTGGAATCGAGCTGCAAGCAGGGCACAGCACCATGCTCTTTCCACTTGGACGCGTCACCCATCAACCTAAGACATTTCTCCTTGACCTGTTACAACACTCCCCACATCCGCAGTTCAGCAGTTTCTTTGTGACCTGAGTGCAAGCCTGCCCCAGGCAGGGCTCACCTGTGCTCTCTGTGTGATGAGCTGGGAGGCGTTGAACTTGGCCACAACGCTCTTGAGCACCTCGTTGACGATGGAGGGCAGGACCCGCTCCTCATAGTCCAGCCCCAGGCGCTGGTACATGCTGGGCAGCTCAGCCGCGTTGGGGCGCGTCAGCACCCGCAGGGAGATGTTCACCATCTGCAGGTCTAAGAGGGAGGAGAAGGGGAGAGGTGAGGGGCCTACAGGGAAACCAGAGAGCAGCCCTTCATTAGGGACTGTAGTGATTCACCTTTCATGGCTAGGCTTTGCAAAAGAAGATTTGGGAAAAAAATTTAGGGCAGAACGACGCTCAGGACATCCGCTATCCACAGAATCGAGCATGGTTCTGATGTTCCAGCACGCTAGTTGATTTGGGTGCACCTTTGGAGGCACATGTATATGCCTTTGTCCTTTAATCTTTGTGTGACTGCATTTGTAGAAGATGGCCGTTTTGACCCTCGCCCGGCTTTGCAAATGTGGGTAAGGCCTTCGAGCCTGCGCAGTGGATTAGGTGAAACATGGTATGCGCGGAACTGAACCCACCCTTTAATCCTAAGGTTAGGAAGGAATTCTTTATGGGAGGTTGGTGAGACACTGGCACAGGTTGCCCAGGGAGACCGTGGATGCCCCACCCCTACCAGTATTCAAAGCCAGGCTGGATAAGGCCTTCGAGCAACCTGGTCTAGTGGAAAGTGCCCCTGCCACGGGCAAGGACATTCAGATCCATCCTAACCCCCTATCATCCCTTGATTCCATGAAGGGGACCGGCGCTGAGGCAGGACTCCCGTCCCCTCCCTCCCTCCCACCTCGTGGCCTCTCACCTTTGGAGCCGGTGGGGGAGGAGATTTTCCGCGGGCGCGCTCGGATGTCGTAGATGATGGGATACTGGAACCAGGGGATCCTGAGGGAGGCGGAGAGGCGTTACGGGCGCGGGCACCCGCGGGGCCAGAGAGGGAGCGGGGGGGCCGTGCCCTACCTGAAGTGCAGCCCCTCGGCCAGGATGGTGTCCTGCTGCACGCCGCCGATGCGGTTGAAGAAGATGGCGCGCTGGCCGCCCTCCACTGCGAGGAGAGAGCGGGGGCTCGGTCAGCGCGGGCGACGGGCGCGTGGGGCACAGGGGGGCGGGGTGGGCACTCACCGATGAACACGGACTCGCGCACGCCGTAGGCCAGGGCGCCGGCGCCCAGCAGCAGCTTGAGCGCGGTGCCGACGCCGCGGGGCCCGGCCGGCAGCCGCCCCGCCAGGTCCTTCAGGTTCTGCGCCATGGCCGCGCCGCCGCCGCCCCCGCCGGGAAGGACACCGGAAGGAGCCACCGCCGCCGCGTTCCGGCGAGAAACCGCGGCGCCGGGAGCGCCGCCACCACCCCCTCCCGCCTCCGGTGCCTGCCTTCCGGCGCGGCGGGCGAGCGCTCCGGAAGCGGGTCCGGCCGGAGCCAGATAGAGGGCGCGCCCCGGGCGCCATCTTGGGTGGCCGCGGCGGACGGGGCGGGGCCAGGGCGGGGCCGGCGGGGCGGAGTGGCAAAATGGCGGCGCCCAGGCGGCCACGTGGGGACGCGCAGGGGGGTGAGAAGGATGAAGGGCTCCCGCTGGAAGCGAAGCGGCCCCGCGGCCAGCGGCGGCTCCTGGTGGTGCTGGAGGGGGCGAGTCTGGAGACTGTGAAGGTGCGGGCGGCGAGGGGGTCCGGCCGCGCCGCGGGCGCCCTCGTCCCTCGCCGCCCAACCTGTCCGTGCTTTGGCCGTAGGTGGGGAAGACGTTCGAGCTGCTCAACTGCGACAAGCACAAGGCGCTGCTGCTGCGGATCGGCCGGGACCCCGGAGAAGTGCGGCCCGACATCACCCACCAGGTACTCGCTGGGCCCGGCAGTGCCTGTGCCATCGGGGCAGCCCTGCAGGCGGCCTGGTGACATCGCTCCTCGGGGCTGCGGGCCTGCTTGTGCTGCCGAACAGGCTGTGTTTCTTTAAAAAGGAGTCTATGCAGCAGCGGGGGAAAACGTTGACCTAATCAGCAAGCAGGTAGATTTAATCCGTGAAACAGATAGCATCTAATAATTAAGCTCTAAGTGATGTCCATGTGTTAGGAAAACAAATTTTAGGGCTTGACGTGCTTCAGTGATCTCGGACCTGGTGGGGGAAGTTAATATAGCTCGGGGAGAAGGATGTACCACTGATAATGGGCAGAATTTACTGGCGACAAGGGCATTTGGCAGGACTCTCAAGATAACGAAGAAACTAATAAAACCAGCTCAAAAATTTTGTTGAAATCAGGTCTGAGTGGGTAGAAGGTAATTCTGCCATGGAGATCTGCGACCACTGACCTAACAGAAGACAGAAACTGAGCATGGGGACTAACTGGCATGAGAAGTGGGAGAATAATTAACCAATAGAAACTAGAATACCGGGCAATAAGAGAACTATGTAACTTGTAGCCAATGAACACTAATTCCGTTGTTTGCTAAAATGTATAAATAGTTAAACGTGTTGTGTGGAGGGGTGCCCCATGTGCCTCAGCACTGAATAAAGTAATGTCTGCTTTCTAACCTAGTAAATGGGTTGGAGGGTTTATTTCCTGGTTTTCAGTGACACTTGTGCCCTTGGAACCCAGGGGGCGAGTTTGGCCTCTTGTGTTGTGCATGTGGCTTTTGGGTTTAGTCACTGTTTGAGTCTGGGCTTGCTTTCTTAGCCTTACAGTAGAACTCCAGTAGTCAGATGAACTTTCAGCCTTAACATCGGTCCCTTCTGCAGTCATGGGAGCTAACCCTCAATTTACCCAAGAATCTTTTCTTGTGCCTTTCTGTTTCCACTTCTGTGTGTTTTTCACTTTCAGAGTCTCCTGATGCTCATGGACAGCCCCCTGAATCGGGCTGGTCTCCTGCAGGTTTATATCCATACCCAGAAGAACGTTCTAATTGAAGTCAATCCCCAAACCAGAATCCCAAGAACTTTTGATCGGTTCTGTGGTCTTATGGGTAAGTGATTCAAAATTTATACCAGCCACAGAATAATGCAGGAAGCTGGTTAAGAGAGGAAGAACTTTGGGAAAAGTCAAAAAGTGGCACCAACCTTAAAATGTGAAACTGAGGAAAAAAAGCAGAGAAATTAAACCATCTGTCTGTGATGTTCCAGGGTGCATACTCCAACTGTGTGTTCCTTAGCGCAGTGGTGAGTGCCTGCAGGAGACTGTGCTACCAGCAAAATAACTTGCTGGTCAGTACTTCTTAAGGCTGCTTCAGGCAGTGCTGGGAAATCTAAAGGTAGACTTCTTGTGTGCCTCAGCTCTGATCTCCAGGCAGAGCATGGGATTCCTCCAGCAAAAGAACTGTCAGCTTAAGTAATTTTCTTCTCTTGTTTTCTCTTGTCAGTTCAGCTGCTGCATAAGCTCAGTGTTCGAGCAGCTGATGGGCCTCAGAAGCTGCTGAAGGTAAGCATTCTTTAACTGTTCACAGCTAATGTTGCAATGTTCTAGCTCTGCATCCTACAGCGATTTAGGAGGGATTTTTGGGGAGGTTTTTTGGTTGGTGTCCTGTTTGCAGAGAGGGGATGGAGCTTAGAGGTGCGTGGGCACGGTCACTATTCCATACCACCCTGTCATTGCATGGGGCTGGCATCTCTTGTGGGAGCTGCTGCAGGAAAGGAACCCCAAACACTGCTGTCCTTGGAGCTGAGTGATCTGTTTCCTTGTGAGAGCCTGACTGCCATGGCTGGGCACTGACACTGGATAAACTGCAGGAATGAAGGTCTTGTCATGATATCAGATTCCTTGGATGGAGAATTACCTTTGTTGCTGGAAACACCAGAGAAGCAGCAGCCTAAGGAAGATGGTGATGATAATAATGTCGTCATCTTGGCAGAGAATGCTTTGCCCCGGCCAGCACATCTCCCTGAGGAAACGGGTCAGCAGGCAAGGATAGACAACAAGCAGCCAGGCTTGGCCTTCCTCGCTCAGGGCTCTCTCAAACTTGGCTCAAGTATTATGCCAGAACAAGGAGCTGCTGGGCAGGAGCAGGACCTTACTGTGCTGCTCATCAGAGACAGAAGCAAGATTTCCAGGTGAGGAAGGAATATACTGAACAATATATTGAAGAATTAATCATCATCAAGAACTGCTATGACGTAAATGTACTTTGTACATCCAGATTACCCAAAAAAGGTAGAGTGGTCTTAGATCTCAGCAGCATCCTGCTTGCTAGCCAAGATGAGACAAAGGTGCCTAAAGTGGATTACATCAACTTTTCCAAACTCATGACCCCTGGTACCCATCTCGGCAAGCTCCAGTTGTGCCTGTTCCTGGAGGAGAAGGGGGACTAAGGACCCGCTGGCGTGGCCAGTGCTGAGGACCTGCCGTGTCCAGTAGCCCGTGAGGAGGAGTAGGTGGCACAAGTACTGACTCTGCCCCTGTAGGCTCACCATGCCATGGAGAACATGGAAGAGTTTGTGTACAAGGTTTGGGAATGGCAGTGGCTCATACGATCTGCTGCCTGACTGGCTCAAGGCCAAAAGTTACTTCCTGCATGGAGAGAGGCCCCCTATGCCCTCCTTCCACACCTGCTTCAAGAGCATCTTCCAGATACACACTGAAGCTGGCAACATCTGGACACACCTGCTGGGATTTGTTCTGTTCCTCTGCCTGGGGATCCTGACCATGTTGCTGCCCAATGTGTACTTCATGGCTCCTCTCCAGGAGAAGGTGGTGTTCAGGATAGTTTCCTTAGAAGCAGTGCTCTGCCTCAGCTTCTCCTGGATTTTCAACACTGTCTACAGTCACTCAGGTGGTCTCACAGACTTTTTTGAAGTCAGATTATTCAGGAATTGCAGTGCTGATCACAGGGAGCTTCACTCTGTGGCTCTACTACTTGTCTTCTGCTCCCCTCAGCCAAGACTCACCTACCCCACCATCATCTGTGTCTTGGGCATCTCTGCCCAAGCAGAGATGGCCTCAAGCGCTTTTGCTCAAGGACCTGGGTGCAACTGGTGAGTAATGCAGAGGAACAGGGAAACATGATGTGTACCTCAAGGGGATTTGATTTTTGAGTAAGAACAGTCTGTAATGTTGAATTGTGTATGTAATATTGGTTGCTGAATGACATATGTTACATCGTAACTGCTGTGGACAATGAGGATGGACTGTTCCAGTCGCACTAGTTGTGAGCTCCTAGTGCAGTTTGCAAACAGCTGACAACAGCTGTTTGTTTGAAACAAACAATGGACCTAGCTATGTGGCCTTACCTCTACATCCCTGTGAACTTTCTGCTTTCTGTAGGTGATTAAGAATCCAGTCAGTGACCATCTGCCCGTGGGCTGTATGAAGATTGGTACCTCCTTTGCAGCGTCAAAAGTGACGGATCTGCGTGAGCTGGTTCCTGCAGCGGAGCCAGTTGCCATTGTAGTGGGAGCTTTTGCCCACGGTTCGGTAAGTGTGTGTATCCCTTATTTGGAGTTGTAAAGATCTTTATCAGCATAGATTTCAGTCTTGTTCTGAGTACGGAGGTTTTACCTGCCCCTTTTTTCAGGTTGGTTTCCCCCCTGCCCAGCCCCCCATTTTCCCTCCAGACAGGCTTGTCAAAAAAGGCCCAATACTGCAACACTTGGGACTGTTCTCCCTCTCAAGAGAGGGCATTAGTGAGGGCTAACAGTTGTCCTGCTGGAGAAATACTTTGCCTCCCCAATTAATGGAATCACAGAATTGTTAGGGTTGGAAGGGACCTCTGGAGATCATCTAGACCAACCCCGCTGCCAAGGCAGGGTCACCTAGAGCAGGTTACACAGGAGCATGTTCAGTTGGGTTTTGAATGTCTCCAGAGAGGGAGACTCCACAATCTCCCTGGGCAGCCGGTTCCAGTGCTGTGCCACACTCAATGTAAAGAAATCCTTCCTCACGTTGAGATGGAACTTCTTGTGTTTTAGTTCCATTACCCCTGGTCCTGTCGCTGGGCACCACTTAAGAGTCTGGCACCATCCTCTTGGCACCCACCTTTGAGATATTTATATGCATTGATGAGATCCCCTCTGAGTTTCTCTTCTCTAGACTAAACAGGCCCAGCTCCCACAGTCTCTCCTCATAAGAGAGATGCTCCAGACCCCTAATCATCTTTGTGGCCCTCCACTGGACCCTGTCCAGTAGCTCCTTCTCTTTCTTGTACTAATGGAGATAGATGGGGCTCAAGGAAAACTTGCAGCTTGATGGGGGTTTTTTCTATTTTTTTTTTAATCCCTCTTTTCTCTCAGGTCAGTGTTGACTATACAGAAAAGATGGTCTCCATCAGCAACTATCCCCTCTCTGCTGCCCTGACGTGTGCTAAAATTACTACTGCCTTTGAGGAAGTCTGGGGAGTAGTATGAGCTGCTGTTGCTACTGCTGTCATGGTGGACTTCTGTACAGTGACTCCACGTTCCAGAAAGGCTCTCTTACTTAGGTGTGGACCTGGTGCAAGTTTCTGCTCTTGGAAAGGAAAAGCCTTCAACTTTGTCCTTGCAGCTTCTGGAGCACTGAGACTTTAAACGGACTGCCTCACTGACCCTTTTTCCTCCTATTAAATGTATCTTTTGATTTAAAAGTGCTTGTGAATTTTACTTTCTCATGCTTCATACGTGGGCAGGCCGTATCCCTTTATAGCAGGGACTTGGCCCAAATTTGTCAAGGAACTGAAATTCTTAGCTGTGCCCTGCTCACCCTGGTGTCAGTCAGTCCCGCAGAATCACCTTGCTCGGTGGCATGTGGCAGTTCACACTCCCACACCAAGGCACCTAAGAGGAAAGGAGCTGAAGCCGATGTGAAAAAGATCAGGAGCAATTTTTATCTTAGATGACAAACGTAGAAAAGTCAGAAGGTGGCTCCAATCCAACGCAGCACCTGCCGTAAGTGTGGTACAATCATCTGGTATCAGCGGAGAGACACGAGTGTCGGCCGCAGGGCGGCAGAGATAAGGCAACGGACAGAAGGTTGAGGGTCTCAAGGAGGCTTACTCGGATCCTCTCCTTCCAGGTCTCTGACCCTGTGCTTTCTCCTTCCCCCTCCTCGCATTGAAAAAAGTCATACTTCAACACAGCAAACTTGGCAGGTGATGCTTTGCTTCCGGAGTGTTAAATCGACTCCTACAAATGCACAGGTGGTACAATCTGAAAAAGAGAAGTGCTATATTTGTTTTGGTTGATTTTATGTTTGCCTTTTGCCTTGGGCTGTAACATTGCCGCCCCACTTCACCTCCTAGTCCAAGCACAGGATTCTGTCAACCTAGCACAACCTTACCTTTTGGCTGTTATTCTGCTCTTTTTAGCTTTTCTTTTCGTGGCACAATTAATCTGCGAATGTAAGGCAACACCAACAGTAAGGTGAAGAACAACACGTGGCCAAAGAAATAAATAGACCTGTACACCTGTAAAGAGAAGGGGAGGGTTGAGGATCAGCAAGGAGCTTTGAGCCAAGCACATATTAGAGGGGATGGAGGGAAAAGGGTTACCACATGGGTCCTCTGTTCGTGGCTACTAAATACCTTCATCCATTTGTCCCAGGTGAAAAGGCAAAATGGCACCAGAGAGTAACCCATAAACATCCAGTGATTAGTCTGCTGCAGCACGTAGAAGATGGGCCGCAAGAGAGTGATGGAGGCCAAAGTGCTTAGGGGAGGACTGTCCCGAACAAGGTTTATGAACTAATATAAAGAAAAAAACCAGAATTCTCATCAGTTCGATGTCCTGTGGCTGTATATGTGGGCTCTGGGGCCGAAGTTCTCTATCCAGCTGTGTAAAATGAATTTTTAGTAAGTAAAGAAGTAGCTAAATACCTCACCTGGTCAAAGTTTTAATTAAGGAAATAAATTTTAATAAGCAATACTGTTCTCTCTGTACTGGGAGATTAGCAGAGGCATTCAGTTCACGTACATGTGCTCCAGTCTTTTCCAGCTGCCAAGTACTTCAGCTGCCCTCTGCTCATATGCCAAGTTCTCCACTTTTCTTCCCGTCAGCTTCTGCAATATATTTACGGTTTGCCCACACAGAAGCCAGCAACCTACTGAACTCTTTAAGAACAAAACCCTATCATGTTTGAAAATCAATTCAAAGCAAGCAGCTATTTTTCATATTTAATCCAAGTAAAGCCTTTACAGTTTCCAGACTCAGGGGGAAGGACTGGTGCACGCCACCCCATTCTGGTAAGTCATACAAAGCATACCTGTCTTTCAACGATGACTATCAGCAACTCCATTTGAAAGCACACCAGGTAGCCAGAGTGCAGCCCATGCCAAATGGCCAGGAAGAAGAGGGCCAGTGCCTGTGACAGCAGTTTGTTACCCAGGAACTTCAGACGCTTGAAGATGTAGCTAGATCAGAAAAGAAACAAAGTGCTTCCAGGTTATTGTCTGTCCCTCCCTGTTGGTGTCAGAGAGGCAGGGCCCAGGGGACCATATACCTTTGCACACCATGTGGTGACAGAAAACAGCAAGACCAGAGCAAAATGTACATCAGAACAGTCTTAAAGAAATCCCAGCTAAAAGGGGGAGAAGGGGTTCATTATGTACAATTTAGTTGTGTCCCAGCAAATGCTGAACCAAAACCCAGTTGAGTTGGCACAGGAGCATCAAGAGCCATGATGCGGGAACGAGCTGTGAGAGCAGTTCTGAGGCTGGCTGAGCAGGCAGGCAGCTCAAGGGCTTGCTGTAGTTCTGTTCTAGTCTCTGCTGCCATCAACTGCTTGCCTTTATTAATAAACTCCCCCTCCAGGTGAATTAAAAGATCTCTCTAACCCAGTAACCCCATAACCTGTTTCTAATGGCACAGCAGCAAAACATGAAAGAAAGTGCAAGAAACTGGCAGATTCTTCCTCTAATGCTCCCGCTCAGCCGAGGATCTCAGTTCTGTTGACACAGGTGTCGCCAACACATTATAGAAGGGGAATTCTGTCCTGCTCACCGGGCTACCCAAGCATTGGTGTTGATGTTGAAAGAAGCAATGGTCCCTGTGAACAAAGGTGTTGTCTCATACAGCCAGACCTTCATGTTGGCACAGGCATTCCACAAAGGCTTTCCATTCTGGTCCTTCCCATTGTACCCCAGACCAACAAGGATGCAGACACCTTCCTATCAAAAAATACACAAGTAAGATAAGAGGAAAATATTGGCCTTTTTTTGTTGGAAAGGCAGAGCTGAGAAAGCTCTGACTCTCGCTGTGTTCAGTGGAGAGCACCACCGCAGATGGAACAAATGGCTTAAAAACTGCCTGCTTTTTAGTTATCTAGTCTTGGCTAACTTGGAGCAAGCTGAATTGACTTGTACTGATCTCCAGATATTTGAATTTCTTCCATTTAGTGCTAAGTCCAAGAGCATACTAAGTAGCTGCAAGGGTGTGACCTTTATTCATTTGTCTTTTGCCTCTGGAACAACATGTAGACTCACCGTAACAAGCCAGCAAGTTACGTATTTGTAGAGTATAATTTTGCCCCAGATCAATATGTAACCACAACGGAACCAGAAAGGCTTCTCCTGCAGAGACAAGAGCAAAACAGAATAAAAATAAAAACGGGAGTTGAGTGGCCGTAATGGGACAAGGTAGACGAGGTCTCATCACTGTCTTTTGTTTTTATCTGATGTACGTGTTGAGACTGCTGTACGGAGTAGGCTGCCAGGCTTATGCAAACTTATACATCGTTCTCCTTCCTTTGGTAACGTGTGGCTGTACTGAAATAGCTACAGTTTGGGAAGACTCTGGCATTAGCATAATCATTGTGAAATTTACACTCTTATTTAGTCACATTGACACAGTAATGCTGACAATCTGCAAGTAGGAATTATTTGTTAGGAGTTTTCTAAGCACCTCAAAGATTCTGATGAGCCTTGCAAGTTACTCTAATTAAGTTCTTTGCATGTAATTGTTATTAGGAGGGTAATTAAAATATCATAAAATACATAGGTTTCCAAAAACAGCAGTAGCATCTAAGATTAATTATCTATTTGTAAAAGTTTTCATTTGGTTCAGTTCCCCCTAACACATTCCTGTTCTGCATCAAATGGAATCCACCAGACAGGCAGTAAAGCCAAATCAATTGTGGAAAGGCTTATCGCTAGTTGCTGAATTACTTTTAAATTGAGGGGAAGCTAAAAAAAAATTTAAAAATTAACAAATTCTACTCTTGTGCCCACACCCCACACAACCAAGTCAATACATACCATATAGTCATCTGAGATGAGGTATTCATCATAGACGTACATACTTGATAAGGTATAGGTTACTAGAAACACAAGACCCAAACTCAGGCGCTTGAGAGCAGGCACAAAACTGAGAAAGAAAAATAAGAAGGTCAAAGAAATGCCTTGGAAAGAGACCATCAAATCCATAATTTTAAAAACAGAGGTGGAGAAGAGGAGGTGAGGGGACAGCAATAGGGGGTACCACATTCCACTGCAGCAGCTGCCTCCATTTGGAAGCTGGGATGCAAATATTACCAGTTTGGAACCGAGTCTGTACTAAAGATGTCAAATAACTGTTGACATTTATGCCTTGGAACAATGCTGGGACATTAAGTGGAGAGTTACAAGCAACTTTTGAAAGACTGCCTTGTCTTATAAATCACTTTTGGTCACAGTACTCCCGTGTCCAGGCAAGAAGGCAGTTTGCTGCAGGGAACATAGAGGATTCAGTGGAGGATTCAGCATTCTAGGATCGCAGGAAGGTGAGAAGCCAAGTCGCTTTATATTACCTATTGGGTCTCTGGCCTGGGACGTCAGTCATCTCACCCCTTGCCAATTTCTGATAGTCTGTCATGGAGAACTGAGGCCCAACCATGAAGGCACCATAGAAATAGGAGAATCCTGAGACCTCCAGGAAGGTAGGAACTCCCCGGACAGCAAATCGCCGCTGCTCAGGGGTCAGGAACTCCTGCACCAAAGGGAGTGGCATTAACATCATCCCGGGGAATTCATACTAGCTCTGGATGTTATGTTCTCAGCCTGCCTCCTTACTGGTTTCAGTTCTTGCTCTCCAGAACTTTAGACTTTGTATTTCTCATCCACTCCTCTCCCCAGCCCTCTCTATCCCCTCTCCCTCTAAACAGCAAGAAGATCCAATGGTTGAGATGAGTTGCACAGATCTCTATTCCCAAATAAGCTCAGAACATGGAAGGGATCTATTGACATGCATCCCTGTCAGCACAGTAGGCATAGCAGAAGGACTGTATCTGACTTATTTATTCCAGTCCCTGACTGCAGTTGCATGTACTCTCAAGACCTTATCATACTACAATTCCTACTTCTTGATGCAAGAATTCATCATCTTTAAATACTTGAAACTTCAGCTTGGGAAATTTCAGCTTGACCTTGTTTTCTTGCAGTCAGCAGTGATTCCATGGATGCTAAAGACTAGGTCAAGCCTCAAACACGAGGTGGAGGATCAAGACACTTGAAGTAGAATTAAGGGACTGTAGCAAGTGCAATGCCCTCTCCCACGCACTGTGCTGCGCAACTTCTGTCACTGTTTTATCTGCTCTAAAAGGAGGGCCCTAACAAATGGTAAAGGGCAACTGTTCACCAGGGTATGCTAAAACTAATCATAGGAAAGGAAGATGGGAACTGAGACCCAATACTGATGGTGTGCAAGTTCAAAGTGCACTACGCACAAGACACAGAGCATCAGGGACTGGGAATCTAACGCAACACATTTGGGGGAAAGAGATGGTGGGGAATTTGGAAGGGAGCAGGGTAATATTCTGACATAACTGAAACAACTTTTGTCCATCTCTAATCACTACTGTCTCTGTTCCAAATTATTTCTTTCTGCTCCAGAATTCAGTGCCCTCAGACACTCACAGAGGCTCCCCTCTCAGCTATGGCTTTTACCAAACAATGCAGCCTGCTAACTCACATTCTTTGAACTTCATTTTCTGACCTCTAGCTCACTGGAACAGCATGGAATGATGGAGAAATGGTCTTACTCACCAGATCTTTTCCTCCATCATAGTAATCGATGGCCAGACCTAGAGGTGAGAAACAGTTATTTGAATCCCTGGGATGGGTTGAATAAGCAAGTCCTCTCTTCCCTGAAGCACAGCTTGCAGAGTGCAAGAGATAGAAGAGAGGTGTCACTCACCAATTAACTTAAGTGTCAAGACACAATGTGGCATTGTCCACTTGATGTCATAATGTTCTGTGGCTGTGAAGTAATATCCAGCCATAAGGTATGTCTGAAAGAAACCATTGTTTGGGTTATTCAAACTAATTCCTCCAGCTGGTTTTGATCTGCCTCCACTTTTCCACCCACAGTTGCTACTGGGAAGTGCAAAACTGAACAGAGGGCTCCCTTCTACAAACCGATGGAGTAAGAAAGGGAGTTTTACCATCTGAAAGAAGAACGTGGTGAAGACGGCAGTGATTGTGCGACCCATTAGTCTCAGTATGAGGAACTGGATTAGGACACATATCAGGGAATGAAAAAACTGCATCCCTGTGAGACAGGAAAAGAGAGAGAGATAAGAAGTAGCAATTACATTTACAGGTTCTCCTAAACTGCAGCTCGCCCTGGGCCAGGCAGCTCTCTTTTCCCAAACTCATCTTACCAAAATTGAAGTAAGCAATTGAGAGTCCTGTGAACACATTGTAGAGATGAATGAGGTAGGTCTCCTTCTGGAAGAGGAAATAGCGCTGGAACAAGGCAAAAGGATATCCTGAGTAGAGAAGAAAGGAAAAAAAAAAACAAAGGAAGAGTTAATAAGTTTAGACAAGTATTGGTAATGATCCAAACTACAGCTTTCTTGAACATGTTACTAGGAACATGTACTTTACATGGATACATTATCAACAAAGATCGTGGTGTTAATTCCCGATACAGTATTTCCATCTTGGGAGACAGATGCCAGATAAATTACTCTGTATAGAAGAAAATACTTTAACAGGAACACAATCATATCAAAATTGACATTGAAGTGCAAGAAATTACAGGATTACAGTTTCTGGCCTCATTCAATACAGATGAATAATGCTTAAATACATGAATCAGACTTTAGTCTCTAATTCATTTCCAAATTCTGCAACAAAACCACTGAACATAGCAAGAAACTATATTAAAAAAAAAGGGGGGGAGGGAGGAACTTTATGGTTAATACCATTACAATGGGCTGAAAAATTCAATCCTGCTCCCACCTCAATGAGTTCTTTCAGCTTTAATTTTGGAATTCCTCAAGTGACCTCCAGTAAGATAGATACTCTTGCTTTTCTAACACTGCAACTTCAAATTTGCATCTGATTTGTGAACTATTGAGTACACATCTGTAACTAAAATCCACTAATACTATGCATGTAGTATCTTTGGAAAGAAAAAATCAGTCAGAAGCATATCATATGGAGCAACTAAAATAAGTGGAAGGAGTTTTCTCCTTGCATTTTCTGTGTATTAACTCCTAGCCTAAATTAAGAATGCCTCCAGATTATTCATGTGTGGCTCAAGTGAGAAGCAAACATTTGTAAACCACTCTGGTAGTACGGTGAGAAGTGTCACACAGAACACCATGAGTCAACTAAATTCTGTTGTCTAGGTGAGTTCACATAGCATGCAATAAACACTGCCACTCATTAGACAAGAAATATGTTATGTTTTAATACACAGTGACACAGGAAGAGTTGCCCATCTCATGGGTAAATGAAGCCCATTCACGCAATTAGTGTTTCTAAAGGCACATGCACAAGGAGCTGAATTGGGATACCAGAAGCCACCTTAATTCTAGCATTTTATTGCTTTACTTTGCAAGATTGTGTTCTTTTGTGCTGCTTAAAAATAAACAAAAGGAAAAGGAAATTCATCACGTACCACAATACTGGCATCCATGCTACTTATTATCCTAGCTGAAATCTGTAGCAGTGGCTAGATCTCTTATACTTCCACTAATGGAGTACTAGGAGCAGGAGATAGTCATGTTTTATATGGAGCAGTAATAAAAGGTGACGACATGCACATTCTGCCGAGAAGTGTATGATGGATGGAAGGTTTCCAATAAGCGAGGCCAAATCTAGTCACTGCTGTGAGAGGAAATGAGAAACTCTGTCATGCTATGTAAAATATATGTCTGGCAGTCTGTCAGTGGAGCCATTTTAAGGTCCTCTCCGTCCCCAAAAATCCCCTGGGAGGGAGCCCCAGGGTTTGGGACTTTTGGGCTCCCTTCTGGGTCCCAGATAGCAGCATGCTCTATTGAGTCCAGATGCGTACCTGCTGCTTCTTGAAACCAAACTGCTGCTCCCCATTTCCTCAGCCTCTTGCCACCCCTCTTTCGGTCTTCCCTGCCTCCTTGTTGCTGTTCCTTCCTCCTTTTGTATCCCACACTGGTTTCCACACCACAGGCTGCTTTCTCAGGCTGAGCAGCCGGCCAGCTCCACATACCACGGCCCTTCACTCACAGAGCCTGGCAACCTCCCTCCTGCACACCCAGCCTGCTCTTCCTTTCCACAACAGCAGCTCCAAGCTCCCCTACAAAATGTCTTACCCAAACCATCCTCTCCCTGCCTGGTCCCCCATGATTTTTACACAGCGTTCTTTTCATTCGCTAACATGGCCTTCTGTCCCGTTTCCCCCATTGCTGCCCTGAACACCAGCTGACGGGGAAAGAGGGCATCGGTAAAGGGAGTTCATCATACAGGCTCTCTAGGGATACAGGAGTAACTAAAAGAATTAGAGCAATTCACATAATCAAAAAAAAAAAAAAAAAGGTTGTGTTTTCTACCAGCCTTTTACTCAGGAACATGTAGACGGGGATTCTTTGTTCATGTGCCAATTTTCCTGCTGAAGTTTAATAAACACAGGAACAACTGGCTTTGAGAAATGGAAAGTGGTAAAAAAATGTAAAGTGTTACTATCAGATTAGATCAAAAGTTTACTGCAGAAAATGTTTCCCCCTTTTGAACAAGGGGAGAAAAATCAGATTACAATTACAGGCAAAGCACAATTTCTTGCTGTTCGTTGACATGGATGGTCTTAAAACTACATTTTCAAGGCTGTCCCACTCTCTCAAAAATCAGTAATATCTTGCAAAAAAGTCCATTTTCATGAGAATTTTTTTATCTAGATATCTCTGTAGACAGAATTAAAGTATGACTGAATTCTATAATGTACCGCAAATTTCTAAAAGCCAGAAATTTTATCTCTTTTCTCCCATGCTCATCTAGAGTTCCTACTCTTTGAGAGAGCTGTCTCACTTGTCAGGCATACTCCTTTTTAGCTCGACACAGCAGATCACATCATGGTTTGGCTAATGATGCTCTGAAGGGAAAAGAACCCTGGCAAACAGAGAGCTACTAATATGCACAGCATATATGTTTTTAGAAAGCCACAAACAAATCCTGGTCTTGCACTACATGGGTACTGTTCCAGTTCAAAAGTCACATCATCAGCCTAAATTCTTCTGATATCCAGAGTAACTTATTAGTACTCTGGACTGCAATTTACCTACAGTTCTGCTGCATGAGATAATTTTCTCAGTTTTACAACTGGGCCAGTTCCACGCTGCAGATATAAACTTTAACCCCCAAATGGCAGTGGATACTGAATGTCAATGGTCATTCTGCTGTGGCCTGTGCCCTTCTGAACACTCATAAACAATTAAATAACAAGCAACTTCTACTGATAACAACGGCAGAACTCCTGCCCCACTACCGTGTTCCTGAAGCACAGCAGTTTTTGGAGTTATTTTGGAGTTGGCTGTCACCTTTGGATATGTCAGCAGCAGGACGCTGTGCTGCTTTGCTTCTGCCATTCAGTGCAACAGGACAAGAGTCCCTGGTCCTTGCTGCCAAGAGATCCTGCACAGCAGCTCCCACTCTGCCAACCTCCTCTTTCACAACTCCCTCAGGCAGAGTAGGTTGTAATACTCCTGGAGAAAACAGAAGGGAACCCCTGATCCCAAGTAATTCTTCTTCTCTACCCACCATGGAGTTGAAAAACAGTCTGCACACAGAGTTGGATTTTGCTTCTAGACAGACTTTTTATAGAAGGAAATAAGCAATTGATACAGAAGTGGCAAATTAGACATGAATGCTGCTAATGATAAATCCCTCCTTTTTTTTTTTTTTTTTTTTCCCAAACTTCACAGCAACAAGAGGATGATCACTGGTTAAGAGAACCTCTGTGATGAAAAGAAAGGAGAAAGTCAGCTTTTTGGCCACAGCCATTTGGGAGAGTAATGGGCCACTGCACATCGCTCAAGTTGTCCAGAGATAAAAGAATCTAACTAAGCAAAAGAAGGAAATGATCGAGAAGGTGAATTAGGCAGGATGAAAGTTCTACTAATACCAAGCAAAAATAGTGCTATCTTCTTGAATGGGTGATTAAGATGCCTGTCTTTTTCCAGATATAAAGCTGCAAATAAGAATACCAGAAACATTCTTTTCATCTCTGCTCCCTTTATTTCCCCCTTTATATGCATTAGCTCTGTTTCATCTGACTATTTTTCCCCTTCTCCTTTGCTGATCAGCTAACTCCTCCTTAGTTAACATCTAGCAGGTCAATTGCCTTCATTTTCTGGTAAAAATGCTAAAACTAAAAGGAAGGGGACAACAGGAAAAGAAAGTGGTAAAATACCAGCCTTACCTAATATTTTGACTTCAAAGGTATTCCCTTCTTCTGTCTCTAATACTGCAATACTTGTCTAACACTGGGTGCATAAACATGAGTATTTTAATTCAGCTCAGGACTGCACTTTCAAAGTCCACTTACGATGCTTTAGTTTGCTTTAGTCTCAAAGCATGTGAACAGGGCTCTCTTCAGATGAAACTAAACTGAAAACACACTCCAGTGGGTGCTTAGTCCGTATGACCAGACTGAAACAAATTGAAAGTAAATGCTCAAAACCCACAGACAAGTCTGCTCTATAGATCTGCTCCTACTGTACCACTTTGCTAATGTAGACACGGGCAGTGTGTAGCATTGCACACCTCCCTCTATTTTTTTATTATTTAATGAACAAGATGTATTTGAAGTTAGAAGTTTAAACAACGCAGCACATGAGTGCTCTGTGACAGGGCTGGTTTTAGACCCCGTGACAGGGGAGTGCTGCCTCTTACAGCTTCTCCCATCTCTTACCCATCAAAACCAGTTGTTGGCCTTCCCTGCAGTAAGGTTCTTGTTTGTCTGACCAGCTGGGGACTCGGTTTGGGATAAGTCAACAGCTCTGGGTGACCACAGTGAGAATTTCACTGAGCTTAAAAATCTTCAGGATGCAGAGAACAGGAAGAAACAGAGGACGTAAAAATAATTATGAAAGGTAGAAGAGTAGCAGACGACTGGCAAGCAAAGGAATATGTTTCTGGCACCTATTGAGTAGTAATGTGTTAATTTCTGCAGGTCCCTGACATGTGCGTGGATGAGGGAACACTTCCCCAGTGCTTTTCCTGGCAGGTCTGGGCAAATCAGCAGGGTCAGTTCTGGCTCAGGGTGTAAACAGCATGTTGGCCCCCCTCCACACTGTGCAGCAGGACATGCCAGGTAGCTTGCAAGCCACTGTGTAATACTATGATCAGATAAATAGCTGTAATTCTTTGGGATCATACAGCCATGCAAGAAATGAGATCAACATAAAGTCTTAAATACACAGTGCCACAGGGCCCCCTGCATCCTGGCTTATGCTTTGAGCGGTGACAGCAGGAAAGAAATCTGTCCCCTCTCATGTGAGGACAGGAGCAGCAGCACAGAAACCCTGTTCTCTCCTTCACACCATTAAAGGGCTCCTTTCTCCTTTTTCCTCCAAGGGGTTAGGACAGCATTGGTTCAGACCTCTTATTCCAGCAACTGGAAAGTAACTCTGTAGGGACAGAGCTGAGACCACTGGTGTCTTCGATGCTGACAAAAAGACAGAGTTTCTCCTGTGGGAACAGTGGCCCCTGGACCTACTGAAGAATGCAAGGTAGAGTACATCTCTCAAAGACACCTTCATATCATTGACAGACATTAGTGTACTGACACATCACACTTTTTTTATTGGCAGGGTCCAGAACTATGCTTCAGGTCTTACTGCTGTTGATAAAGCAGCCAAATTGCAGACTAATTTCTTCAAAGGCTGTTTACGCAAATTTTTACATATGGGAAGTCTGCAGTAAGTTTTTAATCTTGTACAATCTGAGTAAAGGACTCTAGTTGTATTCTTTGCTTCAAAATTGCAGCATATATAAATGTGTCTGATCTAAATACAAAGCTGTGACTAAATCCCCATAATTTGCTCAGCAATGTGCCATTACTTGTTCACTAAAACATTGTGTTGCCCTTTAAGACTACTCCAATTTTAGTTCTTGGATGCTCTTCCTTCCTCCTTTCTCATTCTCCCCTTTATTTAATTTTTTTCAGTTGTGACAGAATGTTAACAGTTTTATACAACCTCTTTTAGTTATTTCAGATTATGACTAAGTAAACACACTTATTCTGAATCAAGAGAGTCCATTTAGACTTTTTTTCAACAATAATTCAGCTTTCTCCAGAAATTAATGTAAGAAGTTGCAAAGTCCCTTGTGATTCTTCCTCTTTCTCAGAAAACTATTTTTACCAGTTTTGGTGATCTTCTGAACAGTGAAACCCTAGAAACTGTTGTCACAGTGTAGATGGGAAACTGCATCGCAGAGCAAGAAAAAGAAACAACTTTTTAGTCCATCTTTGAACAGCTTTGGAACCACGCTTTGTCCTCATGGTCTTGTTCTGAAATAATTCAGCAGTATTAGCTGCAGCCAAAAAAATAGTTTTCTTCCTGAATCTATACAAACACCTGAAACGGAGGAAGTGAAGGAAAAGCCATACTTTTTCTGTCCTAACGCCGCTTTCAGAAATGCCTTTCATTTACACCCCATGCCGTCCTATGAAGTGGTCATCAGTGCTAGCTGCATTACCAACAAGCTTAAGGCTTTCCATCACATTAAATGGATTGTAAACTAAGCTGCAATTAAATGAACATTTCTTTGTGCTGGGCTAAGGAACTCTTCTTACTCTCCTCTCATGTTGTTCTGGAGGACTGTTTGGCCTGTCCAAACAGTAATGGTATAATGCTTTACATTATACCATTACATGGTATAATGCTTTACCTCCCATCCATTAAGCAGGAAAGCTGAAGTCAATCCCCTCTGCCCGAGTGGTTCAACCTACACGACCTGCAAGAGTGCCAAACTACAGGCAAGGCTATTTTGCATGCCCTGAAGCCTTCTGTCTGAAGTTATGCCTTCCATTGCATGTAATTAAGTGATACTGAGCTAGGGAGAAAGGACAGGGAAAGGCAGGTCTAGCCTCCTGGTTTAGTAAATACATTTTAGTATGCAGGGGAGAGATGTTAGTGGTTTCCTAGTCCCTGATCTCCAGACTTTAATACAAATTACAAAAATCCACTGGGACCATGCAAAATAGATAGCGGCCTACCTCAGGAACAGCACTGTGCTGTCTCAGTGGCTTAGCGTCAACACTGTACATGGAACATTTGTAACAGCACACACAGATCTCATGCTTCCTCAATCTACCGACTGCAGCGGGCAGCTCTTCTTATCTTTCTAGGAGAATAACTATCTGCTGTTCATTTCAAAGAAGTGGTTTTGCTCACCCATGAGACACCGAGCAAGAAACAGCCTTCCAATGTAGTGTTCTAGCTTATTATTAGTAAGAAGCAAGAAGGAACTCAGAAAGTAAGATCCAGGTGGGAATATTCTACTGTAGCTATCTGCCTCCACACAAGCTTTCTAGGACCTTTTCTGCATAAGCACCTGTTAGACTAGTTCCTTGGTTAATTCAGTTGACTAACCTCGTAGTGAACTATCTGCTTTTTCTGGTTTAGGTTTCTGCCAAGCAAGTAAATTCAATCAGATTGCAATTAAAGTATCAGAGACAGACGTGGGAGAAAGGAAAGCAGGACTTTCCCTGTTCAGCTGTGGGGAGCTGCTAGACTAACTCATGCTGACTTGTGCGCATGTCTTGTATATGTTACCTATTAATTTTTTTTCTTCTAGAAGAAGTTTGGTTTAACTAACTTCTATGTGGAGTTCAAAATGATAATCAGTTCAGCCTCCTATATCTACCCTTGATGTGAGGAATGTTTTGGTTCAGCTTGATCTCGCACATCATAAACTAAATCAGGCAGAAACAAGTCTGGTGCAGACCACAGTTACAAAGTGACACAGTTTTTCTTGCTTGCATCTTTTCTTAAAAATCATACTTCTAGTTAGCCGAAGCAACTTTATTTTTACAGATCACACAGGAGCAGCTGCATCACTTCAAACATATTTTCAGGTTCAGTGGAAAGCTTGTATTTCCTTTCTGCTAGGTGACTACACCTCCAAATGCTTTCACAACCTGAAGTTTCACTGAGCATCTGCAGAGATGTACGCAGATAGCGTGTATACATACACTTGAATTAATGTTTTGGGAGTCATAACCTCCCCCTCAATGGCTAGCTCACATCATAACGCTAGCCCTGCCTTACCCATTTCACACGGGACTTAAGTATCTCATGTTTACATAAGCGCAGGCAGTGTGTGTTTTGCAACATGCTTCGCGTCGCAGGTGGAGCACAGGACATCATCCCAGTTCTCCCGGCCACTGTGCTGGTAGGCTCTGCTCACCCTACCTGGCAGTGCCCGTGATGACACGCCACTCCCTCAGTGCCATCACTGCTGCAGACACCAGCGATATCTCTGGGCCGCGACCGCCCTGCACTCGGACAGGGCAACACCTGGGAGAGGTTGCGGGGATTCCCGAGCGGACACAGGCTCGCGGGGTGCGGGATGTACACGGGGCCTCGGGGCACTCCCACAGAGCCAGCGAGACAATCGCTCACAAAGTTCCTGTGCCCGGGATACGGGCCCCAAGAGGGGTCTTCCGCTGGCACCCCGCGCTCCTCCCCGCCCCACTCCTACAGGCGGTCTGACAGAACCGCGCCCCGACTTCCCGCGGAGAAACCGGGCGGAGTCCCCTCTCCGCCGGGACGGCTGGAGGCTCGTCCCGGGCGGCTGCTGCGGGGCACGTCCCGCGTTCCCCGGGCGAGGCGGGCGGTGCCGGTAGCGGCGGGGGCTCGCCCGCCGGCTCGCCGCGCACACGTGGCCTGGTGCGGCGACGCGAGCACAGGTGCGGCTCCGCGCCGGCGGGGCGATGCCCGGCCCCGGCCGCCGCGCAGCGTGGCACAGTGGTTGAGCGGCGGGGTCGCCCGTGCCCACGGCGGGCGCGGAGCCCCGCCCGGGGCGTCAGCCCCGTTTCCCCCCCACGCCCTGTCTTACCCATGAGGATGGACAGGATGAGGCGCAGCGCCTGCTCCGACGAGCCCAGCGCCTCGGCCAGGCGCGCCAGGCTCCAGCCGGCCGCCGCCACCGCCATGTTCACCGCCGGCCGCCCCGCCGGCCGCTCGCGCCCCGAACCCGGCAGCTGCACCAGCCAGCGCGGCCCCCGCACCGCGCACCGCCCCCAGCCCGCCCATTGGCTGCGCTGCGCCCGGCCCCGCCCCGCCGTGCCGGCGATTGGACCGTCGGTGGCAGCGGGGCCGGGCCCCAGCGCACTAAGGCAAAGGTTACCCGCGGGTGGGCGGGGCCGCGGCCCGGCCCCGCCGGCCAATGATTGGTGGAAGTACGGCAGGGGGCGGGGCGCAAGAGCGGCGGGCGGGGCGGGGCGGGCACGCGGGGCGGGGCCCGGCTCCCCATTGGCTGCGGCGGGACAGGAGAGCGGCGGGGCGGGGTCGGGGTTATTCGCGGACACGAGGCGCGAGTGGAGGGCGGGAGAGCGCGTGGGGAGGGCGGGAGAGGGGGGTGGTGGCCTAGGCCTGGGTCTGCGTTCTGGCTTTGGCCTTGACCTCAGCCATGGCCTCGGCCGCAACCCCAGCCCTGTTCTTAACCTTAGCCTCGGCCTTAGCTTCGGCTTGGGGTGCAGCTTGAGCTTCCCCAACGCTGCCAGGTCCACCACCCCATTTGTCCCCGGAGGACAGACCCCTGGTACTTGGCTCTTGTGGCCCAGAGGGATCCGTTTCCCATACCAGCATTATGGCAACACCTGTTCCTTGCCCTGTCCCTGTAGCACTTGACTGAGTGTGCCACAGTGCCAGGCACAGTTTCAATGGTTCCCAGTGACAGGATGAGGAGCAATGGCCACAAACCAAAACACAGGAAGTTTCACCTCAACATGAGGGAGAACTTCTTTACACTGAGGGTGGCAGAGCACTGGAACAGACTGCCCAGGGAGGTTGTGGAGTCTCCCTCTTTGGAGACATTCAAAACCCACCTGGACACATTCCTGTCTCACCTGTTCCAGATGACCTTGCCTTGGCATGGGTGATTAGACTGGATGATCTCCAGAGGTCCCTTCCAATCCTAACAATTCTGTGACTCTTGTCACTGGGCAGGTCTGCCCACACAGCCTCCTCATAACTCATCTACTGGATGACCTTCTCCTAGGTTAGGTTAGATATTAGAAAAGAGTTCTTCACCCAGAGGGTGGTTGGGCACTGGAACAGGCTCCGCAGGGAAGTGGTCACAGCACCAAGTCTGAGAGAGTTCAAGAAGTGTTTGGATGATACTCTCAGGCACATGGTGTGACTTGAGGATGGTCCTGTGCAGAGCCAGGAGTTCAATTCGATGATCCTTGTGAGTACCTTCCGACCCGGCATATTCTGTGATTCTCTGTGGCGTATCCCTTCATGCAGCTGTACATGAGTGCACCCCAAGTTCTCCTCAGCTAAAGCTTTGGGTGTAGCAGATGTGATCCTCTTTCCATTGTTTGTGTTACCATTTTCCTGCTAGGTCATTCAGGTGAGCAGTAGCACCAAAACTTAGCTGGAGGGGCAAACTCAGGCTCACACAAAGATTCACATGAAAAGGGACCTCTGGAGGTCTCTGATCCAAACCCCAGCTCACAAGCTGGACTCCAAACCTGGATCAGATTGCTCAGGGTGTTGCCTGGGCACTTTCTGTACATTTTTATGGGTGAAGAGCTCCAAGCCTCCCCGGCCTCCTGAGCCAGTGCTAAATCATCCTCTTTATCCTGCTCTATCCTCTTTATCATCACCATTTAGACAGCAGCCCCAATGAGATCCCATTTCTTGTCAAATCTGACTGGAAGAGGGACTATCTGGCAACACGCCCATCTGGACCTCACTTATATAGAAGACCAGGCTAAAGGCCTTGCCTCCTCTTGCCCTTCTCTTTTCCAAGCTAAACAAATCCAGATTCCTCGGTATCAAAGCTCTAGTCACCTATCCAGTGGTCCTCCACTGGGCTCTTTCTAGTTGGTTCACACCTCTCTTGTGCTGGAGAGTCCATAGTGAACGCAGCAAACCAAATACTACTATATCTATGCCACACAGAGGGAAATAATTACTTCTCTCCACCTGTTGACTCTGCTGCCATCCATGCCACCCAGTGTGTTGTTAGGGTGTAGCATGGGCTGGTGTGCCAGCACCTCCAGGATCTTTTCTGCTGAGCTGCTCCTTAGCCCATTGTCTCCCAGTCTGTGCTGGCACATATGATTACTCTGCTTCAGGTGCAGGTCTGGCCATGAGCTTATGGTGTGGCTGTGGGATGGGCTCACCTGCTGAGAACAGGCCCCGGTGGGCACAGTTTTCACTTTAAATGATGTGGATTTTCTCCTATCCTCCATTTCTTAGTGGGAAAGGCACAGATCAAGAGAAGGAAGAGGATAAAGTCTTGAAAGAGCAGTTAAACTGCACATTGGGCTGTGCAGCAGAAGTGTAGAGAGTAGAACAGACAAAGGATGAAAAGAATGAAGGAGTGATCTGACAGAAACCTCAAAAAGTTCAGAAAATAAATGCATTCAAAATAATATGGGACTTGACGTGACGCTAAGGGAGAACTGAGCCAGAATCATTTCAGAGGTCCACAGTGAAACTGTGAAAAGCAATGACCTTAAGCTGCTGCAAAGGAAAGTTCAGTTGGACCAAAGGGTGGTTCACCATGGGAACAGGTGCTTAGAGAGGCTGGGACATCTTCAGCCTTGGAGATGTTCAGAAGATGACTTTTTCTCACAGAAAATGAGAAAAATGGAAATGAAGAGTAATAATCAGTGCAGTAAGTAAGTGAATGAAGAAGGGGAGATCTCGGCCTCAATCTCCAGAGGTCCCCTGAAGACAGTGTAAGGTGCAGAGTGGCAGGCCAAGATGTTCAGTGGGGGTTTAAAAACCCTTCTGACTCCATCAGGTTAGACTTTACAAATAGGTTACTGTGTTTGTCCACCCTAACTGGTTACTGTTTGCCAGTTGACTTTCCAAGGAATATCTGTCTCTCATTTCCACGTTCAATTGTGTGTTTATGGTGTTTAGGCCAGTTTCCTCAGTGAGTCCTATGTGAGCATGATGGCTGTCTATTCCTCCCCCTGTCATGTTTTACAAGGAATGATCCTCTCAAATTTCAACATTTGTAGAAGTGTAATGAAAGTGGAGAGCCAGATTACAGAAAGGCCTCTTAGCATCACTGCTGAAGGAATCCACTTCATAACCAAGCTTCGTCCCTTCTTTGGTATAATTAAATTATCCCACAGATTTAACACTCTGAGGGGGTTACCTCTTAAAGTCTCTATCTTGCTCAGTTGTGCTGTTGTCTGACAGGTGACTATAGTTGTTATCATCATATTAAAAGTCCACGAATGAGTTAAAGAGTGATGAGAATATTCATGTAAAAAACATCCATTGAGGACATGTTAACAGTAACATACAGATATAACTTCTGGCTCAGTATGTCGCTACATTTTAGATAGCCAAAAATGGGAGAATATACCAGGGAAATATCTCCATACACTTGCCTTCTCCCTTAAACCTCCACATCAGGCTTCTCCTCCCTTCATCCTTCCCGTTCCCTTTTTGTCCTCTTTTCATAAAAGCTTAGATCATGCCTGGAGGATTACTTAGATTCTGTGGGCAATGGCCTTGCTTTGAAGGTCAGACTGCTGTAACCTGGCACCAACCATGCCACTGTTGCTGCAGCCACTGGTACTCTGTTGGGCTTGGCACAAGAGCTTACAGCACTGGGCTTAGCTTTCCGCATGTTCTGCTGGTACACGTCCTGCCCAAGAAGACCTCTGTCTCCTGCAGACGCAGACTCCTGCTTTTCGAAAGGCGAGTGCTCTGTCTGGTTTTGGAGGACACATTTGTAGCAGGAAAAATGGATTTGGACCACAGTCTCTCTCAAGTGGTGTCCTCCTGTAGACCTGAGGTTGCAGAAAAAGGGGAGAGTTAGAGGCTGTATGCTGGGCTAGCCAAATTCTGGTCTAGGACCTTTGTGTTCTGGAATAGCTGAGACAACAACCCCCTGACACACTTCTTTTGTGCAAAGAGGAACTTACTAGAAATGTCCACTATTTGTGAAATGAATTTTTTAAATACTGTAGTATTTTAATAGACTTGAGATTAGCTACTTGTATGGTGAGACAGAGTGCATATGAACTTTCATTCTGTAATTTACTGTTGTCAGAGATGGGTTTCAGAAGCAGCATCTGCTCCTGAGATTCCCTAACAATTTCCATTGCAAGATTCTGTTTTCAGTTGCTTGAAATGTTGCTATATTTGACCTGTTTAGATTAAATGCTAGATAGCCAATTCGGGTCAGAGCACAGTAGCTGGTTTTGAGTCTTGAATCATGATGAGTGTACTGCTATTTTTCAGTAGTATTATTATTTTAATAATCATAGTGGTGTCATGCTTGAGAGGAGGGGGTGTAGCCAAAAATATTTATTTATTGTCCTGAAGATACACCGTGATTTCACAACATTACATAGGTATTAATATGAAACTTGAGATTCACATGAGCTTGGTGGGGCAATATGGGAATGGAGCTGCTGCAACTTCTGTAAATTCATTTCTATTGACTGTGTTCCAGTGGTTCATGCAGCTTTCCCACATGCCACAACTGCACGAGACCCCAGATGGTTCCTCAAGAGCTCTTGCAGTACCTTCTTTCCGGGACCATTTCTTGTATGCTGAGGAACTGAAACAGGAATCTTGTGCTCTGCCTCACTAGTGCCTCTTCTCCCAGGCAGGCACAGGTGCCTACCCTGACTGAAATGGCCATGGGAAAAGAGTGAGTTACCTGGGACAAGGTAACTATCTGGGGAGCGGGTTTAGGGTTGAACACTGATGGGGAGGAGGAAGATACTACAAGAGCAAGAGTCAGAGAAAAAATAGATAGGACAGAAGTCTGCTGCTGGCAATCATGGTGTCAAGAGAGAAGCACAGGGAGGATGAAGAGAGAAATAACCACTAGGAAGAGATGGAGTATAGAGGGACAAGGGTGACTGCTTGGAATAACAGGCAGGAGAAGACATGAAAATAAGTTTTCATTAGATGGATGAATAGGAGGCCTTAGAGGCAGCAGGGGAAAAATTCAGGAGTGGGTGAATGCAAACCAGAGAGACAGAGAAACTAGGACTCTGTGGTGTTGGAGGTGGAGAGAGAATAGTACGCTTGAAATCATGTCACCTTTTCACTCTGGAGATTATTGCACAAATTAATCTTAGAAGGAAAAAGTCTCTAAGGTCATCGAGTCCAACCATCAGCCCAACATTGCCAGGTCCACCACTAAACCATGTCACTAAGTGCCACATCTACATGTTTTCTGAACACTTCCAGGGATGGTGATTCCACCACTTCTCTGGGCAGCCTCTTCCAATGCTTGAACACCCTTTCAGAGAAGAACTTTTTCCTAATGGGCGATCTAAACCTTGGCAGCCTGAGGCCAAGGTCTCAAGGTCTCCTCTTGTCCTTCGCAATGTCAGAGCCTGATTCTCAGGCACCACCGGCTCCGCACCCGAAATCCCCCTCCACGAAACGGGGGAGCTGCAGTTCGTGGCCCCTGTTCCTAGTGGGAGGGCTCGGACACGCCGTGCCGGGCACGGGGCGTGTCACCCAGGGGAGTCACTGCCCCGATATCCACTGTGGGGCCGGGCGGGGCAGCCCCCGGGCCGTGTCTCCCCGGGGCCGGCCGGTCTCTGCTGCCGCCTCTCGGTGCCACTGGGACCGGCGAGCTGTGTCTGCACTGATGGCTTCAGTCCGGCGGGTTCTCCTGCCGCAGGAATGTCGCCTTTCCTCTCCCAGCAGCGGCTTCACCTCGACGTTTTACAGCGTTGTGGTTTAAGGGCTGAGGGAGCTGGGATTTTCAGCCTGGAGAAGAGAAAGGTGCGGGGCGACCTTATAGCACCTTCCAGTACCTAAAGGGGGCTGGAATACCTGAAGAGAGCTGGAGAAGGACTTTTTACAAGGGCAAGTAGTGATAGGACAAGAGGTAGTGGCCTTAACCTGAAGAAAGGTAGGTTTAGACAGGATATTAGGAAGAAATTCTTTACAGTGAGGGCGTTGAGACACTGGCACAGGTCACCCAGAGAAGCTGTGGATGCCCCGTGCCTGGAAGTGTTCAAGGCCATGTTGGAGCAACCTGATCTAGTGGAAGATGTCCCTGCCCATTGCTGGGGACTGAAACTAGGTGATCTTTAAGGTCTCTTCCAACCCAAACCATTCCATGATTAAGTGAAAGTAAGCCAAAGTATTTAGGAATATTTTACTCTAATAGATGCAACTGCTCCTCTTCAGCCACAATTTCAGCTCTGGAATGCCACGTGTGCCATGAAGATGGATATCCCTTGGAAGGTCGCAGCAGAACCCACAGAAGTCATCCCACGGTGAGACATCTCAGCTGTGAGTCAGAATAGGGAAAAGTAGGATTGACTATAGGGCTTCTGTTTGTAGGAAATGTAGTGCATTGCTTGTACAGGCATTGCTTGTGCTTAACAGTCACAGCTGCTTGAAGCTACACCCAGGGGCATAGGGGAAGGGAGTCAGGAGGCAGCAGGCATCTCAGTGTGGTACAGTGCACAGAGCAGAGGCTCCCAGCTCCCAGGTTTTACTGGGACCTTTGCATTCAGACTTGGTGATGGAGGGAGTAAAAGAGGTGAACAGACTGGTGAAAATGCCCCTGGTACCGTAAGCAGAGATGGAAATCTATGGGTTATACTGAGAGGTTCTGAACACACCCGCACTGGCAGGTTTTCCTGGGGTTTACACAAGGCTCCAAATTTAGTGACTGGTAACAAAACTGCCCTGGATCACAAGAGGGAAGTGGGAAGTGCAGTGAGCAAAAAACCCACTGAATCCTCTTATTGGCAGAACAGGAAACAAGCAAATTACTGCCAGGGTCTTGGTAGTTGGAGCATATTTACGTGTTACTTACATATCCTTGACTCCCTCATGATGGATTTCACTTAGTTAATGTTGTTTTCTCTTTTGATATTTACTCCCTTTGCTTTAGGTACTGACTCAATGTTTCCAGATGGGAAAATGTGGCTTTTCTTTAGAACTTGGGAAAAGCTTTTTTTCCCCCCCAGTTTCCTGGGGGAAGACAAACCAGTCAGGCCTGTTTTAGACGGTAATTTTGTGAAACCTGGAACACTACCGTGCTTCATAACATCTGGCAGAAAGGTTACAGCTACTCAACTCTGAGTCATCTTAAGAAAAGGTTTATCTTGTGCAATTTGGGAAAAGTAGTATGTGGTCATGTAATTTAGGAATTTAAGAGAATGCGTGTGCCTCTGAGCAGAATTATATTGTATTGACAAACTTAATATTATCATTTATTAAACTTAATGGCATGATTTTACCTCTTTTAAATTGTTACCTGACATCATTTCAGTGAATTGTGAAATATATTACCTAGCTGTTTCATTTTACAAGTTGTAAAAACAATACAGATCTAAGCAAATGGAATCAAATGCTGTATATGTATTCAGTGCAAACATATACATAGATATTACCAGTCTTCTGCATAAATAGTTAGCATTATGCAGATATGTGACCTGAGAAAATGCAGCTACTTTTTTACTTAACTAACATCAGCAATCTTTTTCTTAATTAATAGGTATATGTCTTCTAAAGAATTATTAATATTCACACACATATTAATCTACCACTGCTGCAGACAAGTCGAGTCAGGTTTTATATGAAAATATACAATTCCCTTACAATGAAATGACATGCGTAATATATCAGTCCACACTCATTTGATTTCTGCCATACCCATTCTAAAATATGATTGTGGCTCGAAGAGTCACTGACAGGGTTTTTACTTTTCTCAGCTCAGAGGAGAAAACATCTCCCCATGATTTGTTGTGTATCTTTCATCACTGTTTTCCTGATTCTCAAAATTCCAGTTAGAAACATCAAGCTGTGCTCCCAAGAGATATCAGAAGTGAGATGACACTGTTTTCTCTCTCTCTCCATTCTCAGTTTGACATTGAAAACAGACTAGTCATGTTCTTCAAGCAAAGCCTTTATCCTGACTACAATGAAGTCAGTTATGATTCATCTGTAGGTGTTTCTCTCCCTTGACAATATAAAAAACTCTTTCAGCCAGGCTTTGCTAATGCACTTTGCCTATGGCCTGCTAAAACTTGAAGCACTTTTTTCCTGGCTATAACAAGACCTGGAGTGTGCTCTGCCGATTGTAAAGAGTAGAGGCTGTAATGGAGTTTTACATTTTCATTTACAGTCCAATCCTAGCGCAGCTGGTTTGTGAGGCGAGGGGGTTTCTAGAGTATTAGTGACAGGGATTTTAGTTTGTATTTTAGTCTTGGCCTGTGGACACTGGCTGGATTAAGGGTCCTACCTAGTCTAAGCCTTTAAACTCCTTTCTGTAAGGGTCTTGGATCTACCTTGCTCTGGGGCTAAGTCTGATGAATGTGAACATGATGAACATGCTCTTACATGAAGTGCACTTGACAAATAAAGAGGTAGTTATGAATTTCTAGTCCTAAACCCTTACATGAGTGTTCCATACCAAATCCAGCAAAAGCATGCACTCCCACTCCTACTGGTAGCCTCAGAGAGGCACAACATTAAATCTTTTGGGGGTTTTTTCCCCTTTAAAAGGGTCTCTGAAGCATCAAATGAGGAGCAGTGGGAGCAGCCCTGTGGCCACCAGGTTGCAGTAAGAATGAACTTCAGCAAAGTGATCTCTGGACAGGATGATCAAACAAGTTTTCTATGCAGAAGCATTGGACTCTCCCTTTTCTACACCCTTTGGATGTTGTTCCCAACTTTTAAAAGGGAGGGGAAAGAGGAAGAGAGGGAGAGCAACCGAAAACTCTATACTCCTCCCTTTTCCCCAAAGTCATCTGATTTCCCGAAAATAGAGACGAGACCTGTGCACTCCCCCTGGCAGCCTGGGCCAGCAGGATTGTGCAACTATTTCTGGGAATTCCCCTTCCTGCCGAGAGCTGACAAGGCTACATCTCACCCGAGAGGGAAGGCTGGTAAGCCGCATCCCACAGATAGAGGGTGCTGCGATGTTGCGAATTAGAGCTCCCTTTCCCAACCCCTGCTTTGGGTGCGTTTGGAGGAGGGTGTGCACAGGAAGAAAAAGCGAAAGATTAGAAAGAGAAGCGAAGAGAGAAGAAAACCAGACATGAACTAGGGAGAGAAGGTAAATATTGCAAACATTAGAAATGAGAAAGGAAAATATTTCCGAGCATTGCTGTCTGACAGCTAGAAGAGTTAGGACAAGCCGCTCCGCAACCCCAGGGTCTTTGAATGATTTTTGAGGTGCTGAGAAGAATGAATTCGGTACCTGGGGAGGGGGGTGGGAAATGTCTTTCTGTCTTAATTTGCTGTGCACCAGCATGGTGTCTGGACACCCTGATGGTCACAGAGTGTGAGTACTGATGAGTACCAAGATAGAGATCATCTCTCCATTTTGTCAATATGGAGCTTAAGCATCCCTTCTTGATGCTTGGGGTTGCTATATGCAGGAAGATAACAGAGATACAAACTTGCTTCTGAAGCAAAACATTGGCCTAGTCTCCACAAGCTGGGGTTTTAGGGTCTTTGACCTACTTAACAGACATGCAGAAGCACAGGCAACATTAATCAGTCACACTGTTTTTTGTCCCAGATCGTAACTCCAAAGTCCAGTTCGTGAAAGTTTGCAGAAAGGAAGAACTGCTTTTTCCAGATGTGGTGAGTTATTAAATCTCCAAGGGGAACTCAGGTTTATTAGTAATCTCATTTTATAAATTAGGTGTTTTTCCTGTAATGCCGTACTGATTGTCAGATCTGAATGTATCTATAGCCCAAGTAGCTTCAAGAACAGGACAATGAAGTAGGGAATAGGATTTAAGACCCTTGTGTTCAGCTCTTGCAGCATTACCAGCTCTTACAGAGCTTGAGAGAACCAGAGAGCACCACTGAGGTTGTACTCCTGTGTGAAAAGTCACAGGAGAAAGACAATCCCCACACAGGCCCAGCACTGGTCGTTAAAACTCCAGAGCCAGGAGCCCTGCTGCATGCTGTGTACAGTTGAAGACTAGCTTTTTCACTGGGGACTGTGCATGTATGTGGACGGAGAAGCCTTCTGCAATGCCACCTTCCTTCCTCTTTTCTCAGGTACCTTATCTTCTTCTCTCTCCCTGCCTGGGCTGATGCGGCCTCCATGTATGGAGAGATCTTGTCACCCAATTATCCTCAGCTGTATCCCAATGATGTGAAGGAATCTTGGGAAATCCAGGTCCCTCCGGGATATGGTATTCACCTTTATTTCACGCATCTGGATCTTGAACCATCACAGAGCTGCGAATACGACTTTGTGAAGGTACCGTCCCCGTCCTTGAGTGAGAAAAAGACATGAAGATGGGTTAGAACACAGAACAGCAAAGCTGTGTACAAAGCTCAGAGCTGGAAGAGGAGTTAAGCACACCCTTCATGTTCTGAGCTCCAAGAAGCCCAAATAACTGAGTATATCTCCACTAACAGTCACTAAAGGATTTGAGTTTGCCTCATAACCACATGAGTGTTGTCTGCTAGCTGATTGTCCCATTTATGTCCCCCCTCCTCATGTTTCTCCCATATTCATAGGAAAAGCCTTCTTAGGCATTTCTGACACTTCCCTATTGCAAGGCATATTCTTACCCAGTGAACTGTAGATGTAAAAGGACCGTTTTCCTAGGGTAATGGTTGTCTGTGCCTGAAATTATTCAGAATTAATCCATGAGCGGACATAGACGATTAAATGAAATCAGAGATTGATTGGAAAGGACGGAGGTTAGAAACAATCCATCTGTTACGGATAGCGGGCACTCAGATAAAGTGCTGTGGTCCCTTCCACCATAGTTTTCTATGATCTATGTACCACAGACTTCTTAAAACTAGCTCTACTCCATGTTGTCCCATAAGGCACTAAAGATGGAACATTTGCACACAAACAGGCAGAAACAAGACCATTCTACCCTGCCGTATCTCTGTGTGAAAAGGCGCAATAAGAACAGGTGCACCACCAGAAGGAGACCTTCAAGGAGGACTAGGGTAGGACTTGCTCTGTAATAACGTGTCCTTTTGCAACAAACAGATGAACCCGTTGGACTGCTCTTCAGACTGTCAGGGATTGGTTTTGCCATTTTGAATCACTTTTTATACAAGTGCTCATTTTTTATACAAGTGGCCATGAGGAAAGGATGTTAACAGAGAACTGTCTGGATTAATTTCCAGATGAGAATTTAAGATAGGTATTTCACAGCTGGGAAGTCAGTAGGAGGGAGCACTACTCAAGTGTCTCACAAATATCATGCAACTGGTTGTCTAGGGGCTCCATTCAGCTACACTTTAGCACCCATAAGCTGAAAGAATCAAGTGTTGGTAATCACACATGTTCCAGTAGCAAAGTAAGAGGTCTGTGAATTCTTCTGCAGATCCTGTCTGGTGACCATGTTGAAGGCGTGCTTTGTGGGCGGAAGAAACCTCGTGCCCCTGGCTCCTCGATTGTGGAGGAATTTCATGTCCCTTACAACACCCTCACTTTGAGCTTCCAATCAGACTTTTCCAATGAGGAGCGCTTCACTGGTTTTGCAGCCTACTATGTTGCAGTAGGTAAGGTTAAAACAGTCTCCTCTGAATCTTTGTAGTGTGCAGGCTGGAGCAGGAAGAAAAAACTGATAGAAGGGTTTTCCTTACAAGAATGCCTTATTTAAAAGAGATCCCAACAGACAGGACTGCATTCCAACATGGCCAGTATAAATACTGTCTTAGAGATACCTTTTCCTTATTATCCTTTAGTGTTTGCTTCACTTTCTAATCTTTCTCTTGCCCTCAGGGCCTTCTCCTAATTTTGGCTGATTCCGCTTTTCACATTTGCAGACTTGGATGAGTGCACGGATTTTGTGGAGGAGCCTTGCAGTCATTACTGTAATAATTACATTGGAGGTTACTTCTGTACCTGTCCACCAGATTATTTCCTCTATGAGGATAACAGAACTTGTGGAGGTGAGACATCTACACGAGCTGTGGTCAAAAGCAGGAGATAATTTAGGCCAAGTGAGATATTGTACTTGGAAGACCTTCTCTGCTATTTGTTACAGGTATATTTTGGGGAAAAAAACCCAACCCAGTGCAAATCTGAACTGCAGTAGACTGTGATTTTGGAAATTTCTATTAACATATTCTTAACACTCTTATTTTTATTTTTGTGTCAAGAGAATTAAGAAACTATTAAATGACATTCTATAAAGACTGTGATGGAGACCCTTAGCGTACTGCTATCTTTGAGTCTTTGAATCTCTAACAAAACAGGGCAGTTCCATAAAGACACAAAAGATGGCCAAGGGCCTGCTTGGCTTGAATCAAAAAGTTCCAAGGTCACAAACGGTGCATGTTGAAAGGAGTATAATATGAGGACCAGAACATGATGAAAGGAGCCTAAATTGCAGGTGGAGGGTGAAAAGGAATTAAAGTCTGACTAACTGGATAGACAGCGGACCTGGCTTCAGTTTCTTGGAGAGATACAATGTTGTGACATGGTTATTGCATGAAGCAGTTTGGCAGCAGCGCACGTGGACCGTTTCCTTTCTGAATCCTGCTTGCATTCCTTCCTTAATCCTAGTGAACTGCAGTGGAAATGTCTTCACTGAGCTCTCAGGGGAGATTGCCAGCCCCAACTATCCCGACCAGTACCCAGAGAACTCACGGTGTGAGTACCGAGTGGCTCTGAGTCCAGGCTACTTCGTGGTGCTGACCATACGCAGCGGGGACTTCGACGTGGAACCAGCCGACTCAAATGGGACTTGCCTCGACAGCTTAACAGTAGGTGTGGGGAGGGAGTCAGGGTGCTCTGGATCTCCTATCAACCTCCTCATATTCAGAAAACTCTCTGACTGCTTAACTTTATTTTCAGCTCTGTTGCCTTTTGGAGTTTGTGAGAATGCATTTGAATATGTACATATTGAGCATACATTTTACTCTTTCTCTAAATACATTTGATATTTTTCATTTATTTTTGTTTGTTATTTTCCCAGCTTGTCTCTGGAAAACAACATTTTGGTCCCTATTGTGGCAGCAAATTCCCAGGTCCTCCTGAAATCAAAATTAGGAACAACATCCTTGACATAATCTTCCAGACAGACCATGCTGTACAGCACAAAGGCTGGAAAATACGCTACTATGGGGATCGTGAGTAAACACTTAGGAATGCCTTCACTCTGCTGCTGAGTTAGGGAGAGGGTTTGTTCCAGGTCAAATTCATGGTACAATAGCATATTAACATGCTCACTGCTGCTGATACTGAGTAAAAAGAGGAGGCCTGTTTACTAGAGAAAAAAAATCACTGGGAGAAAGAAGTTGGGAGCTGGAAGGAAAGTAAATCTTGAACCAAATAATCACTGATTTCCACTTATCTCTTCAAAGCTGTAACCTGTCCTCTGAGTGTCATCCCCAACTCTGTTCTTGACCCAAAGAAGGACAGGTATATCTTAAAGGACAATGTGAAGGTGACCTGTGTGGAAGGCTATGAAATTGTGAGGGTAAGTTACATAAAAAAGCATGTGTCCACTCTGGCCCTCTCAGCAACATCATGAGGCCACTTCCCATCAGGTGCCCTGAGTACCTTTGGGGACTCAAAGTTTTCAACACAGCAGTAGTAAGCAGAAACCTCTTCCAGCCACAGCAGTATTTTAAGGACACTCCATGGGAGCGCCTATATCAGATATATTTCATGTCCAGAGACTTACATGGATCATGTGTTCTTTTCCCTAGCAACGAGATAGCATCAGAAGTTTTCACTCCAGCTGTCAGGACAATGGTGAATGGAGCAACTCCCATTTGAGCTGTGTTCGTAAGTGACTCATCTCTGTACTGTGGGAAGGAGACTAGAATGGAGTCTTTAGGCTATAGATTCACTATATCTCCAGATTAGGTGAATGCTGAAGGACTGGGAGGTGAGCATGCTAAAGGGACAGAGAAAGTGAGCACCCATGGCTGTGCAGGGATCAGAGAAGCTGAGTGGTTCCCCACCATACAGAATAATCATATTGTTGAGTGAGGATGCCCCTTTAATCATTTTTATTTTGTTTCTACAGCTGTGAACTGTGGTGATCCCCCTCCTGTTGACAACGCCCAAGCCTTCTATGTCTCCGAACTCCATGAGCCTCTCTATAAAGCTGCTGTCCGGTATCAGTGTGATGCACCTTACTATACCCTAGAAAACAAAGGGGATGGTAAGTATTTCCTCTGCTACACAATCACATTTATTTGATCAAAGGCCTAAGAAATGGTTCTGGTATTGTCATGGGGCTGGTATTATATCCCATCAGGTCAAGACTGGGAAAAAGTTCTTATTGGTGTGGGGTTGCAGGCAGTAGTTTTGTGTTGCCTCTGTGTTTAATACACTCTAACAATGTCTGTACGTGGACTGTTGACCCTAAATGCATTAGCAAGTCCTCTCTCATTTGCCTTGTGAGCGAACCATGGAGGTTTTTGTCACACGTAGCACAGATTTCTGGTAGAAAAGTAAAGGACTCAAGAAATGTATTAAATGAGGTCTTTATAAAAAAAGGGAAAGAAGCACCGTGGTGGGTAGATAACAGCAATATTTACCAAGCTGTGCTTGCTTGGGAAATGAGAAGGTTAATGCATCATATACAGTAATGCTACTTACCCTCTCTTCATCTTGATTATATCCTTATGGAAGTCCTTTTTTTTCTCATGTTTTCAAAGTGGTGTATCAGTGCTCAGCCAGTGGAGAATGGGTCAATGAAGAGATGGGAACAAAGCTACCAAAATGTGCCCCAGGTACTACCAAGAACTGTGTGTATATATGTGTGGCCTGTGAAGACCACTGCTTCTTTCATCCCTGTGTTTTTAAACTGTTGATCCTGAAAGTACAGTTGATCCTTTCATGTTTGAGTCACATTGAACAGGGTATTTCTGAAAGCTGTGGGCCCCATGAGGCAGGAGAAAGAAGCTGGAAACAGAAATGGGCAACATAATAAGATATCTGGTATAACAGGGCCTCTTCAAGCATCAGTGTGTGTTTCTGCACCAGTTGCCCCACCTTCAAGTGTGCATATTCTCAAGTTGTTCAGTGCTTTAGATCTCCATCTTCATTGAAAGTAGCAAAAAGACTGACAGGTCAAAAATATATCTGACAATGCTGGACCTCTCTGTCTTCAGTCTCTCCGAGGCTACACTGCAGCACTATAGGGAAAGGCCTTCCACTACTCTGACTGGAAGTCATAGCCTAATCCCTTAAGGTTTAATGCGTCCTTCAGTATTCAGCTACAGTTACTACGTCTTAAAGCTCAAGCAAGATCCTTGTCAAGGACCTTCTCATCTTCTCTTTGTGTACTTGGGAGACACTATGTCTCCCAGGGAGGGTAGTGCTACTGCTCCTGACTGCTGGGAGTTATAGCTGGGTCTCAACTTCCAGCTGATAGAGAGAATTTTAAAACTTGTGTATACTGCACTCTGTTCAGCTTACCCTCTTAGAGGAGGCAGCATGACTAGGCCTAGTTGTACATGAGGCCTGTTCACTACTTCAAACCCCCAAATCCTCACTGGCAAAGTACAAGATCCAGATGAAGATGATTCAACCCTCTTAAGGGCCAGCTCAGCCAGTGACTTGGACTGTATAAATGAACAGTGCAAAAGACAAATTGTAAGATAAAGCTCAGGGAATTTACCACCCAAGAGGAGGTTACAAAGAACATGAAGCCAGACTCTTCTCAGTAGGACACAGCAATAAAAGACAATGACAGGCTCAAGTTGCAACAAAGGAAATTCTGACTGTATTTAAGGAAAAATGCTCCCCAGGAGCACTGGAACTGTTATCCAGAGAGGCTGAGTAATCACCACCCTGAGAGATAATCAGAAGCCCCTGAGCAACCTGACTTCGTAGTTATGAGGGCAGGGGGGAGGGCAGTTAGGAAGGAATAGGTTGAACTAGAGACGTTGAGAGGTACCTTCCAGCCTAAATCCTGCTATGATTATATAAAATTCTTTAACAAACTCTACTTCATTCAAATTGGAAGCTGCCTGCTGGCTATAGTTCCTTAATCTCTGACTATATGACTAAGGATTCAATGTAAACAAGGCAATGTGATAAGAAATCAATTTCCTAGTTATGTTAGAATGGCCAATCTTATTTATGCCCTTGGTGTTCACATTCTGAAAATGTTACAGAACATTTTACTCAAAAAGCACGGAGCATCTCTACAACCATAAGACCCACAGATGAGATCTCACACTGCTTAATTTTTACATACTAATAGAATGGAGAGGAAAAATGGTAAAACATCAGTAACAAACCTGAACACTTAACTTGAGAGTATCTGGAGTTCACCAAAAAAAGAAAAAAAAAATTAAAGAGCAGTGTTTTATTTCTAAGAAATTAAGCAAATATTTTTTCGAAGACAATTCCTTCATGTAAAGGGCATAATGCAGCAAAGGAAAAATGCCAGCTAGAAGGCAATTAAATGCTGTTACTGGCGGGGTGACAACTGGTTTCCAGAAAAAAGAATTTGAGAATGAGTATTTTCAGTTTAAATTGAGTATTGACAGTAGTTTTGATAAAATTTTCTTTAATTTCTCTGTAAATGCTAGTTGTGACCTCTGTGGCATAGAATATAAACATTGGTTACTCAGAACCAAAAATGATTTAGAGGACACAGGAAAGAGGCAACTATGGGGTTTTTAGCGGTACTAAAGAATCCCCTGTTTGTAACTGCTAATTCTCCCGTCTGGTTCCTCTTTTTTTTTCTTTTCTTTCCAGTCTGTGGGATACCTAGTAATCCCATCCGAGACAAAGCAAGGATTTTTGGAGGCACCCGTGCAGAAAAGGGCAACTTTCCCTGGCAGGTGTATTTCCATGACCCAAGAGCAAGTGGTGTACTCATCTCTGAGAGATGGGTAATGACTGCAGCTCATGTTTTGGAGGGATATGAAGAGCCCACCATGTATGCTGGGGTAGTCGATGTTAGTAAAGAATCTCTGGACTATGATGCCGAACATCTGATCCCGGAAGCTTCATTCATCCATCCTGGTTGGAAGGAGGAGCCCGAAGAAACCAGGACCGATTTTGATAATGATATTGCACTAGTGAAGCTGAGGGATCCTGTGAAGATGGGTCCAAACATCTCACCCCTCTGTCTTCCTGGTAAATCACCTGAATATGAGCTGCAAGAAGGAACTCTGGGCTACATTGCTGGATGGGGCCAGAGAGAGAGAGGAAAACTACCTAGGGATCTTTGGAAGGCCCAGATTCCCGTGGTTAACATGGACAATTGCCGATCTGTGAAACCAGAGGGCTACGATGATTCTGTTGTTTACCTGTTCACCGACAATATGATCTGTGCTGGTGGGGGCAAGGACAGCTGTCAAGGGGACAGTGGTGGAGCCTATGCTATCCAAGATCCTCTTAATGACACACGGTACTACGTTGCAGGGCTGATCTCCTGGGGACCGAAATGCGGTACCTTTGGTCTTTACACCAAGGTAGTGCGTTATCTGGACTGGATTAGAGAGACCATGAGCAAGCATGAGGATGAAGAAGCTTGGCAGAAATAGCTCTTTTTCAGCACACGTACCCTAGAATGATGGCTATATGTTTGGGCTGGCTGTGATCCTGTTCACTCTGTGTATATAATGGGCAATATATAACACAATGTAACTCATTGTGCCTATGCCGAGTGGAGAGTCAGGAATATGTATCTGTTTCTCCCGCTGTCATCATGTCTGGGAAGGGAAATTCTCTTTTTTCTACTCATAATAGCTTAAGAGCAACATGTTGTTCTGAATAAAGAGCTTCCTTTTATTTTTTTCTGTCCTATTTTTTCCCACTTGGAGAAGACCTGGCCATGGCTCACCTAACAGGGAGATTTCAATGAAGACAAGAAAGAATAATTGTTGGTTCCCAATATATGTTCAGAGCCTGGTTTCTGATTTATGTATTTCCTTTACTGTTCAGAATATCTAACAGCATTAAAAAATGTCCAAACTGCCTTTTGTGCAATGTGCTGTTGTGTGCGTATTGCCTTTCTTTTTCTCAGTCTAGACCTAGTTCTCCTTGAACTCCCTAAATTGTATGTCTAGTTAGGCTCTTGGTGCCAGCTTGCACCAAGCTAAAACGTGTGCTACCTCACCTCTCTACCTGAGAGTCTTTATGAAGTTCTTCTGAGATGGTTGCATCTCACTGATCAACCATTACCAGCAATGAGGACTTCAGACTTCTCAATCAAGCTAAACAGAACAGACATCTTCAAAATCCTTTCATTCACTGATCCTCGGGCTTTATTTTTTCAAACTTTATGGAGTTAGATAAGAAATGAAGTTTCACTTTTCTCCCACAACACTCCTTCCCTTGATTTACAGCAGGTAGCGTTGTGGGAAAAGATTACCTGACATGTGTTAGGGGTATTTTCTGCTCCAGAAGATCCCATATTACTCAATTCAGGACAGCAGAGGACAAGAAAAACAGAAATATAGCTGAATGGTCCAGGAGGAGGAGACAGGAAAAATACTTATTTAGCTGGGATTGCTATTCCTAGGAGGTTTTCAGATTCCTATGGGGATTTTTGGCAAATAATCTATTCTCCATGCCTCAGCTTCCTAAATTTTCCTAGTCTCCTGCAAAGCAAGAGATTCCCTCTCCCAAACCAGGATTTATCTCTTGCTCCTGTAAAACCTCTTTTTTCCCTGCTCTTGTTGCCTCTCATGCTCCCTTGGCCATACAGATGGGAAAAATCAACAGAATTCTGATTCATGGAAATCATGGATGAGCTTCTATCATCTGTGGACTTTCACAGATCACGTCCTAGGGCATATTATCTCTAAAGCAAATGAGATATACTGACATCTGAGAAGATTTGGAGCTGGATCTCACAGAAAACAGTGCAAGAAGGCAACTATGACCTTACCCCCAGAGTTCTCCTGTCAAGCTCTTGCAGACTTCATTTCTCTCAGTGACTCACAAGAAAATGGTAGGTTATTCTGCAGTAGCAAAAGTAGACAAGGAGACAGCTCCAGAGAATACCCACAACACAAGAGAGGTCACTTTGAGTTAGCACCATTTTAGAGCTGCTGTCCTGCAGTTAAAGCTTTATTTCATATTATGTAAAAAATCCACCCTCAAATCTTGATCAGTAAAGGCTCCTAGGCTCTTTTCTCCATGAGTTTGGTTGTTGTCTTCCCTATCTTTTTGAATGTGGCATCACACAGACAACTTCTTTTCATCGCCCTTGAAGCCACCTGGGGTTTCAGACTGGGTAATCTAACAGTACTTTTTGACAGGTGAGCAGCTGCCACAGGGCATTGAGGAACTGGAAACACTTTTAGCGGTAGGTAAAGCAATCCCTGTATACAGTCCAGAAGTTGCTTTCAGTGGTGGGAATATTCAGTCATCATTAAAAACAAAGACAGAAAACCATAACACACCTGGTTTCTCCAGTAATTATTTTAATATTTATAGAATCTCAGTGATGCCAATGGGCAAACACACACTGTACTCAGCACAAACCACATCTTTCAAGAAAGTCTTCTGCCCTGTAATCTTCCCACACAATAGAGTACAAAAGTAGACCACAATAGTCTCATGATATTGTCAGTATTTCAAACAATAACATGTTTGCTGTCATGAGATTTTCTGATATTATTAAGGCTTCATCCAGTAATAAGATTTGGAACAACTAGAACATCCACAAAGGCATCCCACAAGCTGCCAATGGTACCTCAGTTTTGGTAAGTTTTGATGGTACCACCAAGAATTCATCAAACAGTATGATGGCTTTCAGAAGTGCTTACGATGAAGGTTACACGGTTTGCCTCTTTGAAAAGCCTTTGGGACATCATCAGAATCTTTGGATATGATTTGCTGTATCTGGAAATTGGTATGCTAGCAGTGATCCTTCAGCTAGTAGGACAGCATCATCTAGAGCTTGTCCTCCTCTACTATCCCTTTGATCCAGTCCAAATAGCTAAGGATCTTGGTGTAGAAGCCATAACCTTGGGCACAGCCAATACCCCAAGAAACTATACCGGTAGCCACCCAACGACCACTTTCCCTGTCTAACACTGTGAAGACGCTCCCACTATCCCCCTGGCAGGTATCCTGTTTGCCTCTGGGGAAGCCAGCACAGAACATATTCTCAGAGAAAACCATAGGGATGTCTTTCTTACTGTCCAGCCAACTCTGACACTTATCTCGAGCAACTGCTGGTAGGCTCACGTACTTCAAATCATTTGAGATGATGTTTTTATCCACACCAAAGCCGCTCACATAGCCCATGTGCCCATCCACATAGAACGTGGTGTTGGTGGTATCTGGGAGACAGATGGGCAGTAGGGTAGGACCCAAGGTTACTGGGTGTTTCAGCTCCAGCAGGGCTATGTCCCCGTTGAAGTTGTATTCATCTTTAGGGCTGTAATCTGGGTGGATAAAGATCCTACGTACAGGGTGGTTACCCATCTTGTGGAGCTCTTCCACATTGGTGTGGCCGAGGAAAACCTCAGCCTCCTCTGCTATCTGGTCCAGGCTCACGTTGTTCCTTACTGCTCCTTTGGGGAAGATGGTGTGGGCAGCCGTCAGGATCCAGCGATCACCCAGGAGGGCACCACCCCCTCGTCCATTGATGCCAGTCAGAGCCTGCCAAGGAAAATTGCCTGTCTTTGCCGACAAGCCACCCAAGATCCGCTGGACTTTAATAACAGGATGGACCGGCTTCCCACACACTGTGGAGAAATACAAGGAAAAAACATGAAAAACATGACACCCTCTGTTGTCCTAGCTTGTCTCTCTGTTTCCTACACCATCACTGCTTGATTTCACCTTATTTTGGCTTCCTGGATAGACTTCCCTGTCATCCCTCACTGATACCATTATTCTTACTCCCCTTTCTGCATGTTGTCCCAGTTTTGCACTGATTGTAATCATGAGATGGTAAACACTAGATGAAGTCAGAGTTCTTACTGACCTGGCAAGCAGGCAGGAATCCTTGCCTGGCCGTCTTGGTCCAGCCAGATTCCCTCAGGAGAACAGGTGAATCTGTCTGTAGGATGAGAGAGAAGGAAATGAGACCCAGGCCTGCAGGGTCAGGGGTGGGAAAATAGAACGGAATGGAACAAAATAGTATAGAATAGAATAGTTTTCAAGAGGTTCCTTTCTCCAAAGTGTCCCACATACTGTACTCAGCCATTCCATGCCAAAGCATCCTTTCCTGGGAAAAGCTGTCTGTGGTACAGTATGGAATGTTTCTGTCTGTGCGTCTTTAAGCACCTCAGTTCCAGTGGACCAGTAAAGTTCAGACACTGCTTCTGTAGAAGAAAAGCCTGAAGGGCCATCTGAGGGAAGTCTTAACTTCACTCAGTCCACGTGTGTACGGAGCACTGTTTGACCCAATTTATCCCAAAGAAATGAGAAGAAGTAAAGACATGGATTTTAGATTTAAGTTTCTGGTCTTTGTAGTTTGCAGAGAGTAGGACGAGGTGTTTGTTTCAGAAAAGGGGAACAAGATGTACATGCTCAGTACCTATTTCTGAGCTGATGTTGCAGGTTGGCTAAACTTGCATATCACCTCTCAACACAAACTTCACTACCTCCAACACTCTTGCTTTTCTTAGAAAGTTTGTTCTGGTGACTAAAAATAATTTTTATACAATTTACCTTAACATTGAAGTAAATGCTTCTAAGGAAGTGTTTGCTGTTCTCTTTCAAAATTGACTAAAGCATGCTGACTCCCCATCAGAATTTGGCCAATGCTGATATTTACTTGCTGCTGATTTTTTTTCTGATGAGACCAAGCTCTGACTCTATATGAAGGAGTTAAACTCAGATGCAAGAATAATCAAATTCAACATTAGTACGAACTTAAAGAACTCCTCAGCTGCTTGCTCCTGGCCCCAGTGGTAGCATGTCACCTCTCTCCAGAATGCTGCATGCGTGCTGGCAACTGTATCCAGCAAACTGATTCGGTTTAAAAAATCTGCTGCCCTTTTTTTTTTTTTTTTTTTGGGAGGGGGGGCATGGGAAGGCTAAATGAGCAGCCAAGGGCAAGGAAATCATGAAATCCTTGTGCTGTTCTTGGAATCCAAGGTCCTGCATCATCAAGTTATGTCTTGGGTGTAAAAAGAAGGTGTGTGAATGGTTTTGAACAGTGACTTAATTTTTCTAACCTGCTGCATAAAAACGTATTTTTCTGTAAGATTTTATTTAGCTCTTAGGTATCTCTGCAGCTGAAAAATATTTCAAATATCTAAATAGTGTTATAGGGGAGCAGAGTGTGAGTTTATTTATTTGCATTTGTAGCAACTTGGACCAATGAGGTGAATTTTTGGATTTTGATGATTCCCAGACACCATGTCTCAAATTTCAGCGAAAGAATGAAATCCACTACAAAAGAATGAATCATGACTACAGCTGAGAGAATAAGTCCTTCTGCAAATGTTAAGAGGAGCATGAAAGAGGGATGTAATGGACTCTGGGAAAGAAGCAGGGTGGGAATAGGCTGAAACAACAAGCCTCAGGAGATATATGCAGAGTCAAGGAAAAACTGTTGAGTCTTCACAGGAGAAAAACATGAGCCCTAAGCCTGGGGAGAAGAGACAATTCTAAATGAAAACTTGAGAGGGCTCTTCATGCACAGGTTTCAGTGTCTGTGTGGGACTGGGACTCACCACCGCCTGTTCCAGTGACGATGTGATAATACGGCTCATTGCATCGGTATGAGATAGTTGACTGGTACTTATTGTTTGCAAGTTCATTAACATAGCTGAATGCCCCATTGGTCAGGATTTTAGGGCTGCCACAGTTCACAACTACAAAAAAGGAAAAAAGGGAAAAAAAAAAGACATGACTCAAACAAACTCATACTGCCTGCAGGTCTAGGCTCAACTTGCATTGCGGCCTTTGTGTGAAGGACCAGTTAGGAGAGTTGGCAGAGAGAGATTGTTCCAAAACGGATCCCAAACTGGGATCTTTTACTTTTAGATGTTACAACATTATTGCAAATTTTGAGTGATATTTTATGCATTTTTGTAAGGGGGGAAAAACATTTAAATTTTTGCAAGTGGAAAAATGTAAGTCAATGGTGGACCTCCACAGGTCCTTCCAGCCAGCACATCCATGAGTCTGTGGCATGGACGAACTGAGTCACAGAGGCTGAACCCCCCATTTTCCTGGAGGGGGAAAGCCACAGCAGAGTACACAATCCCTGTTCTCAGATCACTCACTTTCACAGCGCGGCATGGGTTGGTGCCATGTCCCATCAGCCTGGCAGACAGCAGTGAAGGACAGCAGCTTTCGGTTGCCCTACGTGGAAGAGGAAAATAACTGTTGTTCGACAGAGCCTTTCATTCCCTTCCCCACATTAAAATATTATTCTATCTGCCCATCTTTTCACTGCTGTCCAATATTTGCCCCTCTGAGGTCTGTTCCAATTGCTGTCTTCTCCCTTTGATGCCTTCTCTCTATCCTGTATTTGCCACAGCCTACACATTCTTCATAGAGGCCAAGATACCAGCAGCCAGCAACCATAAAACCATGATAAGTATGAGGTGCTATCCAGTCCTGGCAATGGGATGGTAAGGGAGGCAGGTAACATCTTCTGCTTCGAGTCTGATTTTATATCCTTCCAAAGAGGTATCCTTATTTACTAATGTTTCCTGGGATTTTTGTTTCTCGTCTTCTACCAGGGTTTCATGAAACAGTAACTGCATAAGGAAGAGAGCTAGGAAAAGAGAAACCACTGGAAGACAGCCAAGAGAAGCAAGGAAGAAACAGAAATTGCAAGAGGTTGTCATGAGTGAAGTCTCCAAAGAAAGTCTTACTGAAAGATGAAAGACACAAACATATTTTGAAGAGAAGCCAAAATATGGCTGAAGGGAGTGGAGAAGGGATCTCACCTCCATCAGGTTATACCCAGTCTTGCAGCTGACAACAAAGTAGTCCTGAAATTGATACACAGGCTGCAGGTCTCTGATAATGGTAAACTGATCCCGTGGGACAGGCTGTGGGCACCGTATTTCTGTGAGAGAGGGACAGTTTAAGTTGGGATTAACAAACAGTGTCAGTAAGATGTAGTAGCCTGTGGGGGAGAAATCTCTTACTCTCCGAGGTGTAGTGGATCTTCCAGCCACGACTGAATCCCGACTCATCAGTGAGGAAGAGTATGTCCACCTCATTGCTGTTGGTTTCAATGATGCCAGGTGATTCCCTGCCACAGAATTCACCAATCTCTCTCCCTCGTGCTTGGATCTGATAAGAAAAACAGGTATCACAAGGACAGAAACACATAAGCTTCTCTGCCCCAGTATCTCTATTTCAATCCAGACCAAGTTTACCAGAGGGCCTATGACAGTGAATAGGGCTGGTTGTCTGACCCATCTTCGCTATGTCTGCACTGACAGATCAGGACTGACCTACCACATGCTCTGCTTCTCCCTTATCATGGCAATCAGAGTTATCAACCCCTTCGAGTCCTGAGATTAAATCAAAGGGAGATTAAACTGGAAGAAGGAGGGGTATTTTTTTCTCTACTCACAGGAGTCTGTGACCCAGAGTCTCTGACCTCAGGACAGTGGTAATTAAGTGCACTGAGGGAGGGACAAGCGCTCAGTCCTTCATGCTGGGGCATTCTCCTTGTACTGATCCCGTATTTCTCATCTGAATAGTGGCATCCACACAATTCCTGTCCAGGTCTGGCAGCAGGACTGGAAGCAGAGTTTGCTAATCTCCAGTACCTTGAGTTGGTCATAAGGACAGTGGACTTGCTGGTGTTCATCAATCTCAAAGGGTTCCAAGAACGTGAGGGTGATAGATAGGCCCTTTTGCAGACGGATGCTGTAGTTACACCGAAGGTCTTCAGGATAGGGCTGGGGGTACTCAGGACTGCTCAGGTACCCAGATGCCTCTGTGAACAACTCACTGCTGCACTCCACTGGAAGAGGAAGAAAGTGGAGGTCACATCATGGGGCTGTGTCTTCTGTAGCCCCATCATCTGCTTGCTAAGTCACTTCTCCCACCCTTCCTGAGTGAAGGGCTCCTTCTCTGGAACCCTCTAATCTTTTAGAGTTTCTATTTACCTTGGCAGGAGTGGTGGTCGCTCTGAAGCTGGTAGCCAGTGCGGCAAGAACAAAAGTAGCCACCCACATAGTTGTGACAGAAGTGCTGGCACTGAGGCCTTTCATCATTCTCAGCAGCATTATTAGAGTCACATTCATCCAGATCTGAAGACAAAGGAAATGCAGGGACAAGGGGAGGAAAGTGTTAAACCTCTCTGCTCTACACTGGAAGTACTTAGAGATCCAGATCCTTGCTTGAAGCTTCTCTTCATTTGCCTGGCAAGGAGGAAAACTGGTTGGAGCCACACAGGCTTTTCTTTCCACATGCTGAGGATATTTCCTACTCACCCACAGCTTTGTAGTATGCCAGGAAGCCCCTGTAGGGAATCACTGTGCCATTGTCTTCATTGGAGAAATCAGAGTGAAATTCCAGGTGCATCCTGTTCCCCTTAGATACAAACTCCTTTCTTCCCGGGTGATTGCCCGTGGTTGACCCAAGCTGGCCACAATATCGGCCCAAGTCCTTCTTGTCTGCTTTGATCTGTCAAGATTAAGGAGAAATCAGCCTTGGTAAGATTGAGTGTGCTCCATGCACATGTATTACCCAACCACGAGTTGCCAGTACCTGCTCCACCCATTTCTATCTTTAACTCCTTCCCTTTCCTTTGTGGGAAGCATCAGAGGAGGCCTGGTGAATGAAGAGCCATTGCATGTGGTGGCCACTAGATTCCCATCTCCATCCACTCCTTGGTGCAGGTATCTATGCACATACCTTAACATAATCGTAGAAGCAGGACTCAGATGGCTCCAGATCAAAGTATTTAAAGGTCAGCTTCAGCACATAGCCTTTTGGGACCTGGATGTCCCAGATGCTGATGTTATTGTTTGGATATGGCTTGGGATAACCAGGGGATCTGATCTCCCCATAAAGCTTTTTTGGGACTGGACTGGAACTGATCGCTCCAAAAAAGAGGAAGGCCCATGGGAGACAGGGAACATGCCTGTGAATATGACAAATAAATGATGACATTGAATAAAATTAGGTCATTCAAAATCAGAGGAGACTTGACAAGTGACTTGTCCACTGTCTAATGGAATGCAAACACAGGAGGTCTAGTTGCAGGATGAACTCCCAGGTTGGATCACTCAGGAACAAGGGGGACAGCTGAAGCAAGGACACCAGCATTAGCAAGATTCCAGCAAGACATTGTGATCAAGCCAGAGAAATTTGAAATTCATCAACCCAGGAAGCAGCGTGAAGAAGCGTGGGTGAATTCCCTGAGCAAGGTCTGCATGTTCCCAGAAGTTATGGGGCTATTTCTCATAGAACCAGAAGTTTGGTTCCCTTTGGCCCTGGGCCAGCGGGTCATTTCTGGTTATTGCTAGTTTTAGGGTCATTGGTGAGGGTCTGAAAATCTCAAGCTTGGTTTGCTGAGGAGCAATCCTGCCGATGTCTCCTCGGCAGCCCTCTACCCAGTCATGTCTCGATCTCCCGAGCAATCCTGCCGATGTCTCCTCGGCAGCCCTCTACCCAGTCATGCCTCGATCTCCCTCTGCCGAAAGTTGGAGCTCAGTTTCTTTTTTCTCCTCATCCTGCAGATCCTCCCTCTTCCCCTCTGTGTTCCTCCGAAAGAAGCTCACTGCCCAGATCTCAGGCAAACATCAGTCAGGAGGATTCTTCTACGTGCTAGCGAGGTTTTCAACGAAGGGACAGCGAGCAGCAGCTTACCCCCCTTGACCTCTTCTCCTTCCTGGAGGGGTCTAACCCCCCGATCCCTGCCCGCAAGGCTGTGCCAGCGCGTCCCCCTCCACAGAGCCCCGACTCACATCTCCGTGCGCTCCTGCCCGGCCTGAGCTGCGGAGCGGCAGCCAGCGGGGAGCCGGGGGGCGGGCAGGGCGGGGGGAGGAGGAGCAGGGAGCGAGGTAGGAGCGGGGAATAGAAAGCCGGGCTGCGAACGGCCTGGCACCGGACCAGGTCCGCGGCGCCCGACGTCTGCTGCCCTCTGCTGCCGGGTCCCCGTCCGCGAACAAGGGAGTGCCGCGGGGGGTCTGTCCCGGCCTGGCCACGCAGAACCGAGTTACCTTTTCTGGGCGAGGAGGCAGCAAAACGACTGCTAGAGACCCCTCCAAGGGTTTGATCTGCAATCCAGTGGCTGCTCTGAGTTTGTTCCCCGCGAAAACATCCTCCTAGGAAGTCCACTCCCCAGTCCTTCTGGGCTGTTTTCTGGTATAGAAGACCAGAAATCTTATAGTCTTCCCAAATTGATTTAAACTTAAAAAAAAATATCAAACCATCAACCCCCCCAAGTTTTCTTAATTCCGGCCTGCTGAAGAGCACTTCTGAGATTGTTTTGGGGTGGGAAGGGAACTGGGATCTTCTTCGAGGAAAGCAAAAACCTGAGGCACTTGAGTTAAATAAATATTAAGAAAAATGAGAAAGTCTACAGAATTAAAAGCATTCTAAGAAAAAAATCCCTTTTCAAGGACCCTTCTTGCTGTTTCTTCTGCAAGCATTTTTACAAAAAACAAGATAGATAGATAAGGCCCTCTACTTAACAGGGAAATGAGAAAATATAGCTACTTACAAACCCATTTCAGGTTTTTAACAATGTAGTGCCCAAGACATATATTATGTGTCCCCAGCTTTATGAAGTTCAAAATTTCTTGGCTTTCAGACTTTTGGTGTAAGAGATAAAACACCATTTTAGTGTTTTTCCTTAGAATTATGGGTGGCTTCAGAGAAGTTAGCAAGTGTCTTGCATTGAAATCACAGGAAGTAATTCACAGCTACAAAAACATGAGGAATGAAGACGAAAATAGTGCTAAAAAGAATGAAGAAAGCATCTTTGGAATATTTATGGAAGTGTACTAGAGAACCTGCTCATCAAACATCTTTGAATTATTATCTGAAAAAGATCAAATAAACATGCAATTAGTGCCTCTGTAATAACACCATATGCCCCCATGTATCAGATATAAGATTCAGTGAGGGGCATTATCCCACTGCTTCTGATGTCCAAATATGCATGATGAACACACTTGGGCAGGATCACTGCTTTGCTGTGTCATGCCAGAGTGGGTTCTGCTGGCTTACTGTCTCATGAGAAGGGAAGCTTTTACTCAGAAACCACATCTGGAAAGTAGCTAGGAAATACTGGAAGCTATTGTTTGAGAGATCTGGTATGAGCTGGTCACCAGTGGGAAGAGTGTTCCCTGGCAAAGCACAGACAGATAGAGGTGCCTGAAGATCCTTTGTAAGGAAGTTGATAATTTCATTGTGTCCTTGACAAACAATCTTATGAGTGTCCTGTGACACTTTCAAGGCACATCTCCCATGTCTTCATTTCCTTCTCCCACCCCAACAACATAATCTGTGATAACAGGAGAGTACTTCAGCTGGTGAAGCAAGGGTGATTAGCTGGGAATACGCCTAGCCGGAGCAGCCCACCTCTAACACATGTCCCATAGACCCACCTGATTTAGACAATACAGCTGCGTCCTCAGTCTTGTTCCAGTGCTCCCACTGGTGGCGTTCCCCTTCAGATGCCCTGTGCAATCTTTATGTGAGATAGGAGCCAGGTAATACCTGGGTACCAAATTTTCCTTGGGAGGAGGATGTTTGTGCTTTTCTGTGCTTAAGGGCAGAATTCACGTAGGACCATGGAATACATGTAGGAACACGGAATGCCAAAACTAATACCTGTTTGCAGCCTGCTTGACTCAGCTGGTGATGAGTGGTCTGGACAATAAATCCAGACAATATCAGAGAGAAGTAAAGAAAATGTAGATCTTCAGCATGGTCAAAGATGCCAACATCCTCTCATGGAGCATGACTCCTGCTTTGAATACAGTGTGTTGGAGGAAGTCATTTGAAATAAACCTGCTCTACAGCCTCAGAAGCAATGAGATTATCCTCTGAAATGCAGACCAGACCCTTTCACATCCACTGAGAAGAAGAAGAGCTGCATACTTTACCCTCAGACCTGAAGCAAGGAGGACAGAGAACTACCTCTGTTTGGCCTCCTACAGCTACACCACCTACCCTACAGCACACCAGGGCCATAGACCCAGGCTCCCTGTAAACAATGAGTTGCTTTCCCAGGGCACTCTACCTTCAACCCCCTTGGCTGACTACCCAAAGTACCCAAACGCTTGGTTTGAGCCATTTGGGGACACACTGCCACTAGCCATTGGGTTCAGGCTTCACACAGCCAGGTCTGTGCTGTCAAATGGCTCAGACAAATCATACCACTCCTGCAGCTCTGGCTGATATGGAGAGGATGACCTAGACCAAAATAAGGTTCTTAAAAGACTCTTAAGAGTGGGTCTTTCCCCTGATATGAGAGGGTGAGCAGCCACAGCATCTTGGTAATCTGCTTCTGTGTCTTCTAAATCAAGGAACCAAGCCAAGTGTAATACCCCAGGAGGTACACAGTTCTGCTGCATTACCACTCAGCATGGAGCATGAACAAAGACAGTGTCATCCCAATATCGCACTTCATCCCCTGCCTTGCACTGGCATCCTCACTTCCCACAGGCTCGTGTCTCATGAATATAGTACTGTTGTGTAAAGTCACCATCTGACTTGGGCATCACACCTACAACATGATTACAAAAGAAAAAATAATGAATTACTAGTTCTGGTAGTTACTATCTGAAGCTCTAGAATAGGTTGGAGTACTATCCCTTGTGATTATTATTACTGTGGACCACATCAAGTGTGCGTGATTCTTATCTATGGCTCTGGCACAACCAGATGCTTCCTGAAGAAGAGAGGCTGTCGTGGATATATGATAGCTGGTAACCAGTCAGAAGCAATTTACTCAGCATGTCACCTCACAGGCTTACATGACAATTACATGAACTGTTGGCAGGCCAGTGGAAGACTCTGGCTAATCACCTGAAGGCAATAGCTGTCTGCCATCCAATCAGAATGTAGGCTCCAGCTTGTGGTCCAGGACCTGAAATGAGTTGATTACTTGTTGATCACACAGTCTGGAAGATACCAGCCTGGACATGGTGAAATGAGCTTGGTATTGGGGATCAGAAGCAGCCCAGAGGGGCTCTTGTGGTATGGAAGAGTGTGAAGAGGGCAACAGCTGAATCAGCTTCAGCTGCTGTTAGTCAAAGCTCTGCCTTTTGCAACTTCGTGATACAACAAAGATCATGCAGAGTCTCCCTGTGGTAGAACGATGGATTGAGGAGGTCTGCACAGAGCAGATAAATGACGTGCTGGATGGCATGGCTACGGTTGCTCACTGGTTTGATTGTGGCAGTCTTGCCCTGTGGATATTGACAGGGTGCTCCCATCTCGTATGTCCTCAGAGACAACTGTGAAGAGCCAGAGGTTGACATTGTAGGCACAGCTGCAGCTCCCCAACCCTTTGCTTATCACGTGTTCTGAAGTAATGCTTTTCTCATGGCACTCAACTTTGCAGTTCCCTGAAAAGAAGCTCTTCAGAAAAGACTATTTTTAAATGAGCTGCTGGAGGAAAAAAAAAAATGCATTTTCTCAGCTTGAAAAGGATCTGTATTTTCAAAATTTGCCAATATCTTGGTTCTCTGTGGTTTCAGTAGCAACACATTTTTGCGTCCCCACCCTTTAATCTTTTGTTGGGGGTAATCACAAAGATTGTTCAGAAACAACTGCATGTGGGCTCGTGCCCACCCCATGAGGTGTCATCATTAAAGGACACCTCTCTCTTTGTCCCTGTTCTGGCTTTTTCAGGGTACCTCACCTCCTTTGTTTTTGCCCCTTGGTCTCCAATTCCAGACAGCTGTGAACCAGGGGAGCTGTGATGGTCATGGGGAGATGCTACCAAGAATGCCAGAGGGAGTGTTGGGACTAGAGGGGGTAGCCATGGTTTCTTACCTAGAAAAAGAACCTGAGCCTTCCTCACCCATGGGACCTTCTCAGGAGTGCAGTGAACATGGGTGTAGTTGCTCCAGCCCTCAGATTTCACAGCATTAAATAAGAATACCTGACTCTGAAGGAGGAGTGCTGTTTTCTACCCATCCAGCTTGAGGATCTCAAGAAGTTGTGGCTGCCCCACACCTGGAAGTGTTCAAGGTCAGGTTGGAGGGGACTTTAAGCAACCTTGTCTAAGTGGAAGGTGTCACAGAATCAATTAGGTTGGAAAAGACCTGCAAGATCATTGAGTACAACCGATCACCACCTTGTCAACTAGATCATGGCTCTAACTGCCATGTCCAGTCTATTCTTGAACACCTCCAGGGATGGTGACTCCACCACCTCCCTGTACAGTCTCTTCCAATGCTTGACAACCCCTTCCTTGAAATTCTTCCTGAATTTGTCCCTGCCCATGGTGGGGGTGTTGGAACTAAATGATCTTTAAGGTCCCTTCCTACCCAAACCATTCAACGATTCTATGATGCCGGGACTCCAAGAAAAATGTGGCACCCCTGGAAGACAGCAGGTGTTGGTGGCTGCCGAAGAAGGGGCAGCCTGAGCCACCCTTGCCCACGCGGGCACCGACCCCCGCATCCCCGGGGAAGCTGGAGGGCAACGCGGGGTTGGGCTGCGGCGGGGGCGGCAGGAAGAGCGCTGGAGCTGCGGGGGCCGGGCCGGCCGTGGGGCAGCCCCTGCGCCGCTCCTCCCCAACTGCTCTTATTCTGAAAGGAGCCTCCGTGCAGCCGGCGGCCCATCGCCCTCCCCGCCCCGGCCCATCCCGCTCCCCGCCTCCCGCTCCCCGCTGGCCCGGCCCCGCCGTGACCCCCGGCCCGGCCCGGCCGCTGCTCGGTGGGGGGGCGAGGCACAAGAAAACACACTGCTCTGGGGGAACTCGGCTCGCTCGGGTCTTGTTTCGTTTTCTTTTTCATACTGGGGAGCCAGGGTCCCGTCCGGGCATCCCTCCGGGGAGCGATCACTTCACCTTCTGGAAAACCTGGACGCAGATCTCATCTTCAGCAGTCATGCGCTGGGGAAAGCGGGGTAAAAGAGGAGTTTAGCCTAGATTCTCTCCTCTCCCTCCCCAGCTGCCTCCGCTGCAGTCCTGCCAGCCCTCCTGCTGCTGGCTGGAGCCTCGCAGGCCACACGCTGCACAGCCGACCCTCCCAAAACCTCAGTGGGTCCAGCTCCAGGGTAGGGAAGGGACATTGCCTTTGTTGACCTGTTTGAGTTTAATTTTTAAATCCTGGAGGCGGATGTTTGTGTAAAGTGGTGGCTGTTCCCGGGGAGCCGTGGATGAAGTCTGAGAGGAGCTGGAAGGAAGCTGCAGGGCTGGCTCAGAGCCCACAGCACCCGCACTGTGTTCCCCCCACCCACCACAATTAGGATTTATCAAGTTGCGCTGGACCCCTCCTCACCAGATGCAGCTTGTCCCCCTCCAGCCAGTGCCTCCAGCCTCGGTTCCTCTTCTCTCCTAGCTGCTCACACACCAGCTGATCCCCCTCCCAGGAGACAGTTGTCTGAAAAAAAGGAGGAAAGGAGAAGATACAGTCCAGAGACAAGCGGATCTTGGCAATACAGGTTTCCAGAGATGTCACTGGCTGTTCCTTTCAGACACAATTTCAAATGCAGTCCCTGATCTGGTGTCTCTGGCTTCTTGGGACTGATGCTCTTCGTGGGAGGTGAATGACCCTCTGGCTTCCAAGTGCAACAACAGAGTTCCACCAAGTGGGCTGACATTCTGTCTTTTCAGGGCTTTGCTCCAAAGGATAATATCCTCTGGGTCCCACAGTACTGGCTTTCTGGCTCTGTAGTGATCATCCTCCTTTGCTGTGAGTAATTTACTCATAGAATCACTTACTCCTGGACCTGCAGGGGCATGCCAGCTCTGGGCTGGGCTCTCATCTGGTTTTTGAATCAAAAGCTGAGCAAGTCCCTGAACTTCCTAGCACACCCCAGTCCCCTGTGAAACTGCACTTCTTGGATTTCTCACCTGGCACTTGCGTCCATCCACAGGTCCCAAGTCTTCCTCAAACTGGACTCCCAGGTCAAAATCCATCACATAGTCCCTCAGGGAGGTGATGGTGCGGATAACCATGTGATCCCCCGTGTGAATGATTTCTTTGTCAGGCTTCAGTAGGCAAACCAGTTTTCGCAGGACCACGTTGATATCTGAAGGACGAGAGGGAGAGAAGATGTGTGGACGACCTGGGCCCTTCCTCCAGCAGAGCTCCTCCACTCTTAGCCAGGGAGCACCAGCCGTGGTACCTCCTTCCCCCTACTACCACAGCTCAAAAACGATGGTCACAGACAGAAGGACCACATGGTTCCCAAATACCTTCCTCCGCTTCCCAACTCCTGACTTTTTGGAGATAGAGGGGAGCGTGACGTGAAGGAGGGAGTGTGGTGGGGAGGGTGGCATTACCTAAAGCCCGCAGGTAATTGTCCATGTTCTCCTGGGAGACGAAGCGGTAATAGCCGGTGAGGTTGGGAGGCATCCTGGGGCAGAGGGACGGTGCGGACGGTGCGGAGGAAAGAGCGCAAGGAGCAGGGCAGACAGGCAGCCGGCACAGAGCTGGCTCGCAAAGCGGCCCGGACCCTCTCCCGCGGGGAGGGGAGCTCTGCGGGGCGGCCCGACTCCCGGGCTCCCCGCCGCAGTAAGAGTCCCCACGCCGGGGGGCGCGGAAAGGGCCGGGACGGCCCCTGCTCCAGCATCTCCGCCTCGGCTGGGCAGGACGTAAGGATGGCAGGTCATCTCCTCACCCTCCGCCCTCCTCGGGGGCTGCTCGTATTAAACTCTGGGCTTCCAACCAGGGCAAGGGACCCTTCCCGCCGGCCCTTTCTCACACCGTTACACCGGTGGCTGCGAGCTTCCTCGGGGCAGTGCCCCGGCCTGCGCTCCCCCCCGCCCGGACGCCCCGTCGAGGAGAGGCGGCGGCAGGCTGGCGGGTCCGCCCTGCTGAGCTCGAGCCCGAGCCCGAGCCCGAGCCCGAGCTCCGGATAGCCGGCGAGGTCCGGATGCGGTCTGCAGCCCCTCACTCCCGCATCCCCCGATCCTCACACCCCTGCACGTCCCTTGGCAGCCGCCTCGGTTTTGAAGCCCCCCCACCTTCCCAGGCAGGCGCGCCCAGCCTTCGCCCCTCTCCGCGCCCTGCCCGGACCGCAGTGGGAAGGCGCGGAGCGGCTCCCGCGCCCCGCCCCGCATCCCCATCCCGCAGCACCTGGCGCGGCGGCCCCGCGCATTGGCTGCCGCCCCCCGCCGGCCCGTGACGTCATGCTGCAGTGCGGGGCGGGGCCGGGCGGGGCGCGGAGCGCGGTGCGGGAGGTGCCGGGGGTGCCGCCGTCCCTGCGCGCCGCCGCCGCGGGAGCGAGGGCGTGGGTCGCGCCGGGACCCGCCGCCGCCGCCGCGATGGGCGACCCTCGGCCCCGCGCCGCCGTCCTCCTCCCTCTGCTCTGCCTCTGCGCCGCGCTGCCCGGCAGCGCCTCCAACAAAGGTGAGCAGCGGAGCGCCGTGGGCACGGTCCCAGGCGGCGGCGGCGGCGGCGGGCGCTTCGCTGGAACCCCTCGGTCGCCCCCCTCGCCGGGGCTCTGGAGGGGCACGTTGGCCGCGGCTCGTCCGTCCGCCCCCGCGGTAGCGGTGAGGCTTCGCGCTGCCCGCCGCCTTCGCCCAACACGTTTTTGTTGGGGCATCTTCGGCATCTTCCTGCGGCTTTGGCGTTCTTCGCCCCTTCGGGCGTCCTCATGCAATGCCATCCCCATTCTCTACTTTCTCCATCTGTCATCCTACCACCGCGTTTTTCTCCGTTCTTTCATCTCCTTCTAGCGTTCCCTTCGCATTTTCCCCTTTTCCATGCACTTGTCTTGCTTTTGTTTAGTTATCGCTTTGTGGATTTACGTTCCCTTCCCTTCCCTTGCATGCTGAGAGAGAATATGTTGTTTCTCCACAGACCCCCGCGATCTCTAAAACACATCTCCTGTCTCCACCTTCCAATCCCAGTTCATCCATCTACAATCTGTCAATAGGAATTATTTTACAGTTATGTGTTAAGGATGCAGGTTGCTTATATAAAAGAATATTTTATGTGATAAAGATAAAAGAAAACCCAAACCACCCCAGTGCTACAGCTGTAACGTTCTGAATGCAGATGTTCTTTGAACACATATAGTGATGTACAAAGATGTAGGTTTCTAGATCTGTTACTGTAGAGACAGGCATGAGAGATTCATCTGAGGGGAGTCAGTGCATCAATAATCTGACAGGGTGGGGGAATCTGCAAACTGTTAAGGTACTCAGGGGTCATCAGGGAATGTGACACCTTAGGGTGCTTCCCGTGCTTTGGAAGAGGTAGGGCTACAGGGCGGATGCACCGCAGAGCTGTGTGTACACTGACATTGGCAGGGGCATTTATTTGTACTGCTCTGGTTCCATGCGGCCCAGTGGCAAGGAAAGGCCCCTCATGCTCTGGATTCTCTCTCTCCTTTGTGAATATGCACTTCGAAACATCTACCCACCTTTGGCAAATTTTTTTAGATTTACAGGAGCTTTCTTGAAGCTGGTAGGAGTCTGTATCCTAAAAATATTCCCAAAATGTTTTTTTATTCTCCAGCAACTCATTTCCTGAGAAATCAGATTGGTGATTCCCAAGTTGCAGGTGGATGCAGCAAAGGATTTATCTCTCTACCATCAGCTTGTTACCCCAGCAACAGGGCACATTTGGCATTTATAGCTATGGATTTCCACCTCGGTGGTGTGGCGTATGGACTAGAGCCGTAGAGAATGGAAGCTGGAGGGGACAATGGAGGGGTAGGGGGAGACGTGGGCACTTGCATACAGGGAGGATTCCACCTGCATACTGAGCAGGATGGATGTTTCTCTGGGTTTCCTACGCAATGCTTTATAATCTCAATCAATACGGTGATGGAGAAGTGCCAACCCACACTCTTCACTGCTACGCCAGGCTGGGTCTGCCCACTCTGCCCTGCTGGGGCATCCCCACTCTGACCTGTCACCCTGCCTGCTAGCCCACCACCCACCTCTGGCAGCATTCCCTGGCCTCGGAGTGCAGAAGTGCTTGGTTGTTCAGGATACTACCCCTCTTGAGTCAACACATCAGGCCAAGCCAATACGGCATTTCAGAGGACACTGTGCGGCAGAGAATGGATTCACATATTAGAAGTAGTGCCCTTGAGGGGAATGGCTCTGTATCCTACTCTCCACCAGCTCTAAGCCATGGTATGCTCAAAGTATTGCTGGGTTGTAATAAATCTTGGTCTCCAGGGGGTGGGAGAGTGGGGGATTATCTGGGAATAGGGGTTGTAACTAGGCCATGTAATATAATCTCTGAGGCCCATTTGGCAGGGAGTGGGCATGGGGGAGGGGTTTTTAATTTGTAATGATTTTTTTTTCTCTCTCCCCTCCCTTCCCTCCCCCCCACCCCTTTATTTCTCCCTTTCCCTGCCCCGGAGCCTGTGTGATAAAGATTAATTTGCTATTTCTGGGCCTGTGACATTTTTCAGAGCCTCCTGCTGGCTGCTGCCTCCATGCCAAGCCTGGCTGGGCTCCAGCCAACAGGATTAGCAAGGAGGGGCCAAGGGAATATGGTGCTCACCATGGAGTGGGGAAGGAAGGAGCAAGGCACTCTCAGAGGAGGTTATTATGTGCATAGGATGTCTGCCTGGAAGTGTACCTGGGTATATGTGTGTAGGTCCTGGGCCTTAGTCTAGAGGATGCACACACAAGTACTAATGGCTGCATGCAAGACTTGTTCCCTGGGGACACCCCAAGGGAAGATGTAGCCTAGATCCTTTAATTATGGCTTCATTGAGCTAAAGGATTTAGCATTTGGAATATGTCTCCAGGGTCAGGCTACTTTTGCCTCTGGAGTTCACTTTCTTTTTTAACTGCTCCAGCTTTCCTGGGCACCCATATGCTTCTCTACATATTTCTGATAACATAGTAATGAGGAGACCAGAAGGAACACGTTGTTTCTAATGAGTCTCCCAAGAGCAGAACTAAATAAAGATAACTTCTTCCTCCCAGCCTATTTTAGACTTCTTTATTTCCGTAGAAGAAGGTGGGGAGGGGTGGTTGTTACTTGCCACTGGATGATATTCTGCTTGTTTTCCACTGAATCTGCCATTGGTGGCTAATACATTCCTGTCCTCCATCCCTTGCCCCAAATCCACTTCAGCAAACAAGCACAAACCCTGGATTGAAGCCGAGTATCAGGGCATCGTCATGGAGAATGACAACACAGTCCTGCTCAACCCACCGCTATTCGCTCTGGACAAAGATGCTCCACTGCGCTATGCAGGTAGGTGGATAAGAGCTCTGAAAGGGTGGGAGGTAGGGACAGACTTATGAAGAGGCAGAGACAGGGTGACATTCATCCCTGTGCTGGATCCTAGCTCTCTCCAGGAAACGATCACCTCCAGACCTTGTTCCAGAGGAGGTCCCTAGTGAAGTCTGGAGGCAATTTGGGTACAGCTTGATTTAGGATGCTGTGAGCTGTTTCCTCAGGGAGAGAAACTGAGGGTGGAGTCAGCTACTTTTTGACGCAGTTCTGCTATTTCCAAAGATCACATGCACAGCGCTGTGTCTGTGAGCCCTGGAGAAAGCTGGTAGGGCACACTTGGTTGGCAGTGCTACATCCTCTCGCAGTAAGCACAAATGCCTTTTACAACAGATGAGGTTTTACAAGGGTTATATTCCTAATGCTTGCTTAGGCCATGCCTGGAGCTTCCTCATGCATCCTCTCACAGCTTTGGGGGAGGAAAAGTGATCCCTCTGAGCTGAATTTTAGGATTTAGTGACCCTATCTGCAGTTCCCTGCGGTACTCTGCGCCTCCTGCATGTGTGGGTGGGTGAGACATCATGGATCTACATGCTCTGGCTTTCTATTTGCAGTATATGGCCTGTTTTACCTCACTGAGGGCTGCAAAGGAGAGATAAGGTGCTCCCTCAGGACTGTGGCTGTGTAGCACTAACACATGTAGTTTGAGCCTTGTAACCTCTAATCCTTTGTGATGCTGGTCAGCACTCCTTGCCGTGGGAGTAGTCTCCAGTAGATGGCAATCTGCACCATTAATGGCTGTAGGGGATAGCAGGAGGAACTCCTAGTGAACTAAAAATTGTTCAAAATGAAGGGTGATAATGAGGAAGAATGGAGAGTGCAAGTTAGAAAGGAAGAAAATATGGAAAAGGAAACCAAGGGGTATGATGTGCTCTCCTCAGTTCTTTTCTTTCTCCCCTTCTTCTCTGCTTTTGTGTGTACCAGGTGAAATCTGTGGCTTCAGGATTCATGGGTCAGGGGTACCTTTTGAAGCTGTGATCCTGGACAAAGCTACGGGTGAGGGGCTCATCCGGGCCAAGGAACCAGTGGATTGTGAAGCACACAAGGAGCACACATTCACCATCCAGGCTTATGACTGTGGAGAGGGACCTGATGGAGCAAATACCAAGAAATCACACAAGTAAGTTCATGCAGACATTGCTGCATGTTACAAAATGTGATCTGTCACAGAAACACAAAGGAAAGTTGCTGTGGAAACACTTTCTTTAGCCAGAAGTATTTTTCTCTATCCATGATACTATAACTCAACATGTTAAGAAGACCCAAAGAAAAATATTCATTGACTGTTACGTGACTGAATATACTAGAAATGAGGGCTTTCTAACAGTGGTGTCTAAGGGTGACGTTTTATGTTGCTGCATACAGGCAGGAGGTCCAGATTGCATTATTATTCCTTTGCTCTTTCCGTGGGGTTGGAAACCATTGTCCAAGCTCCTGTGTGCCAACATTGCTGCATTGAAACCAAGGTCTCTTTCCTTGTCCTTGTTTTCGACAGATGGAAATCAGACTGATGCACTTTAGGGGACTGATTTGAAACTTAGGTGGTGTATGGCTCCTAGCAGTCCATCAGTTCTCATTGGTGTCTCTCTGTGTCAGGGCCACAGTGCACGTTCGAGTAAACGATGTGAATGAGTTTGCTCCTGTCTTTGTGGAAAAGTTGTATCGCGTGGCAGTGACTGAGGGAAAGCTGTATGACCGCATCTTGCGTGTGGAGGCCATTGATGGAGACTGCTCCCCACAGTACAGTCAGATCTGCTACTATGAGATCCTGACCCCCAATATTCCCTTTCTGATTGACAATGACGGTAAGAATCCACACCCACCATGTGCACATCACTCCCTCTTTCCTGCTTTGCTCCTTCTCTGCCAGTCCCATTTACAGGCAGAGCTGTGCTATGTGAATTTTCTAGCACTGCTGATATATCCTGGTGTAGAGATGCAGCAGCTGTTTTGTGAGATGCTATAGCTTGTTACAAAGTGGCATTGGGCAGGGGGAATCAACCCCTTTTTTGGTTGTTTTTGTCATTGATAAAAAAAGAGTGATTTTTAGAAGGAACATCTTAGAGGAGACTGTCTTTCCTCTCCCTCGATCTCTTTATTTTGCTAACCAGGGAACATCGAGAACACAGAGAAGCTGCAGTACAGTGGAGATCATGTCTACAAATTCACAGTGACAGCCTATGACTGTGGAAAGAAACGGGCTTCAGATGATGCTGAAGTGGAAATCCAGGTGAAACCCACCTGCAAGCCCAGCTGGCAGGGTATGAAACCTCCAAACACAGATATGTCTTCCCTTTGCTTTTGCTTAACTACTACTCAGTCCAGCTCATCGCAAATGTTTGTACGTACACCTATAAATTTGTATGCTCTTTGATATGGTTTAGTTTTAGCATCAACCCATCCCCATCAGGGGATACAGCGGACATCTAAGTCTGTTGCAAAGCCATTGAAAGGCAAATTCTAACATTGGAAAATCATTCCTTGGATCACTGTGAGCTGCTATGTGTTTAATAAGGTTCATAGGCTGTCTTCAATGGGGCTGCTCATCTTGAGGATATTTGGCTTTTCTAGGGGTGTTGTGTGCCTGTAGGCTCACCTTAGTCTATAGAATTAAGGGGAAATTGAACAGCTAAACACCTGCTTTGCCTGATAGGAGAGGTTGACCAACCAAGGAGTGATGCCCCACCAGTACAAGCTGTAGAAGCAGAGAACTTGGATTCTGTACTTCTAGGAAACCTTTCCTTGCATTGATACCAGCTGCATAAAACTGTCTTTCCAACGTGAAAAGGGCCAAAAGTCTGGATCACTTTATAGATGCCGCTTGTATGCGTGCCAGGTGTTCTGGCCTTGGGTCCTTGGCAGTACCTAACCCCTCTCTTTTACTCCTCTTCATTAGGCTGGAACAAGAGGATTGAGTACACCCCAGGTGCAGGCAGCCTCGCACTCTTCCCCACCATTCACTTGGAGACATGTGATGAGCCCCTGTGGAACATCCAGGCCACGGTGGAGCTGCAGACAAACCATGTGGCCAAGGGCTGTGACCGGGATAATTACTCTGAGAAGTCACTGCGCAAACTCTGTGGTAAATTGGTTCTTTCCCGGTCTGAGAGCAGCTGTGGCACAGCACCCTGCCCCTTCCTCTGCAGGGGTTTACACTGGTAGCTGTGCCTCACACAACAGAGATGGTGGGGGATGCATTCCTCACATCTGTTGGGGTCGGTGGAGCTGGGAGGACACCTAGCTTGCACGCTGCATTGAGGGGCAATGGGCATTACTGCCCGTATTTCATAGAGTTGTGGAAAGGTGTGGGCTGGAAGGGACCTTAAAGGTCCTCTAGTTCCAACTCCTCTGCCGTGGACAGCAACAATTTCCACTAGACCAGGTTGCTCAGAGTCCCATCCAACCTGGCCTTGAACACTTCCAGGGATAGGGCATCCAAACTTTCTTATTTTATAAGGGGCTGCCCGTGCTTTCCTTGCTGGGAAGCCAGAGGTTTCTGTGCATTGCCCTAGTATACAGAGTCTGTGGGACCTCCTTCAGCATAGATGGAAAAGTCAAAATCCTTCTCCAGGAGAAGGCCTATAGACAACTCCTCCTCTCCCTGTGCACTGGGACATTACGATGAGCCTTCTAGCATCCTTTTCCTCTGTTCCCCAGTTCTCAGTCTCCTTATTCCTCCTGTGCCAATACTCTTGACTCCTTTCCTTCTCGGTAGGTGCTGCCTCAGGAGAGATTGACCTGCTGCCAGTGCCCAGCCCCACAGCAAACTGGACCGCACGGCTCTCGGTGCACTACAGCCAGGACAGCAGCCTCATCTACTGGTTCAATGGCAGCCAGGCTGCCCAGGTGCCTGTGGTGAATGGGCCGAATGCCCATGAGGGCCTGAGTGACCACTTCACCTTGTCCGTATGGATGAAGCATGCCGTGGTACCTGGCAAAGGCAGGAGGGAAGAGGAGACAGTGATCTGCAGTACAGTGCAGAGTGGTGAGACACTTCTCCTGGGGTGGTGACACTCCTGCCCTATGCCTTTGATTTGTTAGAATGGATTGTCCCTGCAGGGGCAGATCTCTTGTGTGGGAGCAGGACCTGAGCAAGGGTCCCTCCTTAGGAACACAGCTTCTTTAGGTGTCAGGTTTTTTCTGGGAGCGCTCAAACCTACTGTGAGCATATGGTGCTGAGCGCCAGTTGTGCAGGATAGAGTGGGCTGCTGAGTTCTGGCTAGTGATACTGCTCAGAGGTGTGATGTGTAACTCCCTGTGCTTGTCCCTGGCAGAGGAGGGCTACTCACACTACTCCCTGTCTGTGCATGGCTGCCGGATTGCTTTCCTCTACTGGCCATTGCTAGAAAGTGCAAGGCCTGTGAAATTCCTCTGGAAGCTTGAGCAGGTGAGGAATCATTTGCCTCTTCCCCATGTCCCTACTACTCCTCTGCCCTTTGTTGATCCCTTCCTCTGCTGTTGGCCATAGGTCTGCGATGATGAGTGGCACCATTATGCCCTCAACCTGGAGTTTCCCACTGTCACGCTCTATGTGGATGGCGTCTCTTATGACCCTGCCCTCATCCATGACAATGGCCTCATTCACCCGCCACGGCAGGAACCCTCGCTCATGATCGGAGCCTGCTGGACTGGTGAGTGCCCACTCCCCAAACCACGCTTCTCCCATATGGGGAAAAAAGGGGAGAAGATGTGAAAGAAACACCACTCAATACTAAATGATGCAAACCACATTGCAGCCAATTTGCCTCCTTGGCACCAAAGCCAATGTGGCTCCTTCCTTCCTTGTGGATCAAGGTTATAACAACTCAGGGAAAGGTGTCACTGGCAGCTTCATGGACAACAGCCATAGAATATGCAATGGATAACCAACTTTCAGGCAGAGGAGAGTTGAAACTCTGTACCTCATTCAGACAGTGGCATTTCTATCAAAGCCTTTCACCAGAGAGCAGGCAGTACTATTTATGCTACTGATTGTATTGATGGGGATTTCTGTGTTTTGAAGGTCTATATGAAGAAGACACAAATCGTTCTGTACAGGAATTGTGTTGGAAGACAAAAATCAGGTTAGGAACAAAGTTAGGCCATTACCAGATTAAAACCTCTTCTGTGGAGATGTAAGGCTGCATTTCCCAGGTGTTTCAGGTCTTCTGCAAGACTGAAGCAGAACAAAATGAAAGGAATTTGCCTGCTGCAAATTCCTTCACTCTGGCAGAAATTTCTAGCAAGATCAAATCTTTACTGTAGTGCTGCTTCTCCTAGGTCAGGGATCTTCCCACAGCTCTGTGCTCTCGATTGGCCTTTTGCAGACAACAAATATTGATCAACTTGGGACCTCTTATGGAGCTATCTGAGTTTCAAAGGGGTGTTGAGAATATGGCTTGTTGTGAACATGGATAATTCCGAAAATAGATAACACTGGGAAAGGATTAAAAAAACCCAAACACTACTTGCTCCCCTAAATCAGTTACTCATCCTACAATCTCACTATCCCCTTCACGAGAGAGAGTCTGCCTTCTTTCATCTGTGATGTGCTGTCTCTAGGGTTGAAGGGTACACTGCTTGGCACAGAGCTGTTCCTGTGGAATAGCCAATACAGGCACTTGTGTTGGTACTTTCTTGACCCTGTAACTACCATCTTCCAATGCCTTATTGCTTGTCTGGATGTTCTCCTTTTGCAGAGGAGAAAAACAAAGAGAAAATCAAAGGAAGTGAGAACTCCACTGATACTATACAAGGTAGGGAAAAGAAAGAACATGGTCCTCTTCTCCTCTTCACTGTGCATGACTGTCACATCTTGCATGGTGCCTTCCTCATACAGCTTCCCTAATCCTGTCCTGCCACCTCCCACTGCCTTGGGAGAAACCTCCTTATTTGGCAGATTGGTCCTTGATACCTGTGGAGCATGAAAAGGCTGATGGAAGGATTGCAGCCTGCTTTGAGAGATAGAGTATGCTTTTCATGTGGAGAAAGAGTCCTCATGCCTGATCATTAAAGCTGCTCTATGAAGAACACAATAGCCATTAGAGACATCAGGAGATGTCACCTCATCCCTAACTATCTGTGGAATGTATAGTTTCTTTTACAAGCCCTCACAGGAAGCAGAGTGAGAAGGGGACAAGAAATTGTTTCCATCTGGCATTCAGCAGTGTGGCAGAAACTTCTCTATGCTACCCACTGTTCGCTGCCCTAGTCTTTCTGTTGGTCTGTTTTTCTCACTTCCCCCCATCTGGAATTCAAAAACTCATCATCTCTTTTCTTCAGCATCCCCTGTCTTTTTTTTTTTTTTTTTTGTCTTTGTCTTTGCTTTTCCTTGTCCTGTGCAACCCTCCGTCTCTCCCTGTTTCCCTTAACATCTGTATGTCCCTCATATTTTGCTTTTGTTGTCTGGGCTTTTCTGTGACCCATGCACCCCTCTCTCTCTCTCTACCTCCCTTACAGTGTAAGTCCCTCACACTGTTGCTTTTGTGGTTTTGCTCTCTTCCTCGCCATGTCTCTCACACCCTCCACCTCCCATGTTTCCCTCAGGAGATCCTCTGTCGATACACCACTACTTCCATGGTTACTTGGCTGGCTTCACTGTGCGCCCTGGTAGCTTGGAGAGCCGGGAGGTTATTGAATGCCTGTATGCCTGCCGTGAGGGGCTTGATTACAGTGACTTCGACAGTCTGGGCAAAGGGATGAAGGTATGCCCATCTGCCCAGCTTGCATGAGTTTTCTCCACTCCTCCCCAGCCTTGCTTCCTAGGACTTTGCCTGCTCCCCCACCTCTGACAAGTCCCCGCCTTTCTCCTTTGTGTCTCTCTTAGCCTGGACTCTGGGCATTTGCCAAGGAACCATGAGTATTTTCTCTTCCACTTGTAGGTTCACGTGAACCCCTCTCAGTCCCTGCTCACCTTGGAGGGTGATGATGTCGAAACCTTCAACCATGCGATCCAGCACGTGGCTTACATGAATTCTCTGCGCTTCGCTACCCCTGGGGTCCGGCCTCTCAGGCTCACTACTGCTGTCAAGTGAGTGGACAAAGCATCACCTCCAGCTAAGTTCAGCAAGAGGGTTACCTCTTTTTGGACTGAAGTTACACGCACTCACCTTGTATTTTAGTTCTGATAGTCTCAAAATGGGTAAAGATCTTCCTGCAAATAAACATTAAAGTATCCAATATCCAAATGGATACTGTAATACTGGTTCCTAGGGTCTGTGCATAACTTCTGCTTTCACTCACAATGTTCACCAGGCTTGTGGACTGGTTTTAATTTTCTCTTTCTTCTTAATGTGACCAAGCCACCTGAAACCCAGTAGTGGCACTCCTACCACATGACTCTGTCTTGCACAGCAGGCTATAGGGAAGCTTTAGGAATACTACTGGAAAAAGGATATTCCTTTCACTGGAAGTAATTGGCAGGAGGCATTGTCCATAATGTGGTTGGTGGAAGCTTGAGCCAACTGATGCTTTCTACTGCTCTCCTTCAGGTGTTTCAGTGAAGAGTCCTGTGTCTCCATTCCTGATGTGGAAGGCTATGTTGTGGTGCTACAGCCTGATGCCCCACAGATCCTGCTGAGTGGCAGTGCCCACTTTGCTCATCCTGCATCAGACTTTGAGTCTCCTGATGGGATCCCCCTGTTCCCCAACCTCCAGATCACTTGCTCCATTTCTCACCAGGTGGAGGTCAAGAAGGATGAGAACTGGCACGGTACCGGTGAGTATAGGGCAAGATATAAAAGACAAACTGTAAAGACCTATGAGAGTTGCGGTCCTGCAGAGGAAGTAGAGCCCCTATAATTACACCTGAAAGAGAGAGTTTACAAATATAGAAGCAAGGCACATTGTCTGTCAATATGTAGGCTAATCGGCTCTTATCCCTTTCTGCTCCTCCCTGTACTTTTTCTATCCACTCAGTTCCTTTGCCTCACTCTCTCCTAATTCTTTCCCAGGCTGTTCATTCCTAATCCCTTTTACATTTTACCTACATTTCTCTTTATTGAATCCCGCACTAGATGGATGTCCTGCCTGTTACCCTCTCTACTCCTGCACTTACTTAGGGTTCTCCTACTTCCTTCTCTCCTGCTCTCTTCCCTTATTTCTTGCCCCCTCCCTTCTCTTCCTGCATCATTTATATCTGTGAATTCCTCAGTTTCATCACACCCTATAATATCTTGTTCTTCAATTTCTCTCCATCATCCTCAGATTATTTCTCTGCACTCTATGCTCTGTGTGTTCTTCCACTTCTTCCGTATCTCTTCTGGTAATGAGATTTTTGGCTCCTAATTTTCTGTTTAGAAGCTTTGCCTTTCCTCATGCAATGAGTTTCTCGACTTAGAGCAGATTGGTCTCAGCCCTGCTGAAGGCAGATAATTATTGAATGTGATTGCCATTTTAAAGAAGATAAGATCTCAACTACGGTAACCAGCAGTCATGAGACAGGGAAAAGCGTGCAGGGCCTGGGAATGTGTGAGCATTGTTCTTAATTTGCACATTGTCATTGTCAACAGAGTACTTACAGCCAAGATGTGTTATCATGAACCAGTCTGATACTAGTATGTTGTTCCAAAATAAAGTGACTTTATTATGTGCATAAATAGTGTCATTAGAACCAGAGGGACTCCTGCAACAAGTAATTAGACTGACAGTGATTTTACTCAAGGTCAGTGCTAGCCAGAGAAGGAGAAGTATTTACATATGATGTGAGCACTTTTAAGTAAGTGGGTACCACTCTTGAGTAACTCCTGCCTTCACTGATGGCTGTCTGGCTTTCTGGCCGTGTCTTCTTTCCATTTGCATCTCAGTGACAGACACACGAATGTCAGATGAGATTGTGCACAACCTGGATGGCTGCGAGATCTCATTGGTAGGAGATGACTTGGACCCAGAGAGGGAATATCTGCTCCTGGATGGGGCACTGCTGCAGCAGCGGGGCCTGGAGCTTGTTAACACCTCTGCCTACCTGACCATCACAGGTACGTCCTCTCCTTGATCACAGCTGTCTAGTTATGTCTCTCTCATTGCCTGTCAGACATCACTGTGAGGAGCACTTAACCTGATGTTAGAGATGTGTTGGGGTACTTTGTGACACTCTGAGATGTAACCATTTGATGAACTCCTGGCTTTTGGAAGTCCCATGCCATTTCCTTGGGGAGGTGGCTTCTCCTCCACCACATGGTACTGGAGCATAGTGTCTGAGTGCTCACCCAGGCTTGTATCACTCCTCTGGACTTACTCCTTGGGGTTTGGTGTTCTCAGGTGTCAGCAACATTTTGCATCACCTGACTGAGGGACAACATCCCACAACTTGTGGACTGGTACAACACTATTGTGCTCTCCAGAACTTAACAGGGCTGTTGCTCTTGGTCCTTCCTTCCCTTCCACTTGTTTTATCAACGCAAGCAGGGATTTCATCATGTCCTTAGCAGCAAGCTCCATCTTGGAGCCCCTCCGAAAATTAATGAACCCAGCATTGCCTTGGATTCCTCTATAGCTTCTACTTGCTATAGGGTTATGATGCCAGATGACTTTGAAGAAGGAGGTTCCTAACCCCACACTAATTCTCTCTTCTTGTCTCAGGTGTGGAGAGCATTGCAGTTTATGAGGAAATACTACGCCAGGTCTCATACCACATCAACCACGGTGCTGCTCTTTATGAAAGGAAGTTTCACCTGTCCTGCACTGAGATGAATGGGCGCTACTCCAGCAATGAGTTTACTGTTGAGGTACAAGACCAATACATGCACATATAGGTTCTTCCGCAGGCATGGAGAGGACATGGTGGATGGGAATGCACACAGCGTAGAATGTACCATGGACACAGGGCTGAGTCCTCTCACTCTGGTCTTTCTACAGGTGAATGTCCTCCACAACATGAACCGAGCTGCTCATCCTAACCATATTCTGAGTTCCCAGCAATTCGTGCACCGAGGCCATCATTTACCCCCAGAGCTGTCTGGGCACAGTTTGGCAAGCACCCATAGCAACCCAAGTATGTAACACTGTCTTTTGGGTTTATTCCTTTAGGTCAAGATGCTGATTTTCTGATATCTCGGCAGAACCTATAGCAGAGGATTCCTTTCAGGCTCCCTATACCCATTATTGGGTTCTCATTATACTGTCCTATCCCACTCGTCATTAGCCAATGGACTGCAGCCTGTGTCAAATTGTATTTTAGAGCACGGTGCAACAGTCCTCCTCTTGTGGTGTGTTGTTTTCTTGATGTAGAAGCAGCCTGAAACCTACACCTCAGAGGGTCTATAAAGAACAACCGTGAGCTGGATGATTTCATTTGCACACCTTGTAAAGGTGCTGTGCATGCTTGTGTAATTTCAGAAAGAAGCTTCAACAGCAGGAGAGAAACAAGTGAATCAAGACTGCCACTGCTCTAAAAAAAAAAGATGTGGTGGTCAGCAAGGCAGAAAAATATAGGAAATGGCACTACAAAGACAAGAGGAGGATTCTTGCCCTCAAAACAGAGGAGAAGCCTGAAAGCTACACTAGATGTTGGTTTGTGCTCGTAGCTCTGTGCCACAAGCATGAACACAGTCCAATTTGTTCCTTCCAGGCTGTGAAAGCTCAGGACTTTTTACAGACATTTTGGTCCCATGTTGTAAGGTACAAACAAGCTATCTTTTGCTGCAGCTTCCTGCAGCAGCTGATTCCAAGCTAGTCCAGTCCTGCAGCTGGCACTTCAGAGACAGCCTATGTATGTGCCAGCCTTTGTCACTCTTCTCCCTAGCTCTGCCTGATGGCAGCAGAAAACTTGTCATTGCTGTACAGAGCCATAACAGTCATGAAGGGCCTGGATAGATTTTGCAGAGAAAGCGGCTGTCTGGAAAGTTAAGGCTCAGCCTACAGGCCTAGAACAAACAGGTGGGAGTTAGGTTAAGGGTCTTAGATAAATTTAAAGTTTTATCCTGTGGAGAAGCCAGGCTTTTACCACGGCACTAGCCAGAAATCCATCATAGCCTTGTCATCTTCCCTGTGTGCAATGCAGGCATCTTCTGGCTTCTTGCTTTCTCTACTGCTTGCACAGAAATGACACCCTCTGAAAATCATCCTCAAGCCCTTAAAGGCTCTCCTCATCATACATTTCTCCCTCCCAAGAGGGGGATACAAATACCTGCTGTGCAACATATTCTGGTGAATTCTGCAGATAAAGACATGCAGAGTCTAAAGGCCAGGCCAATATCAGAGGGTGCCTGGACCTACGCATCCTGGAAAACCATGCAGCCCTCAGGAGAAAACACAGGAGTTGAAGGCAGGAACTGCCTGTGCCCAGGGGAGCAGAAGAGTCAGGACATGTCCCTGCCTAGGCCAAAAACCCAAACTTTGCCCAGGAATCTCAGCTCCTGCATGTCAGGTTGGAAATGCATGTTTCTGTGACAGACTCTAACCATACCTTCTCACTTTCTTTCTAAGTGGTCCCCAGTGCTGCCACTGTCATCATTGTGGTGTGTGTGGGCTTCCTGGCACTTATGGTGATCCTTGGCATCCTTCGCATCCACTCTCTGCACCAGCGGGGAGTGGGGCAAGAGGTCCCTGGGGCTGCTGAATCAGGGCACGCCAGCACCGGAGGCAAAGAGAGCGACATGTTCTGGGACGACTCGGCCCTCACCATCATCGTCAACCCCATGGAGGTGAGGAGCAGCCACAGTGGTTGGGGCTGGGCAGGCAGCTTGGTTGTCAGATCCTTTCACTTACTGCATGTCTCACCTCCCCAGTCCTACCAGAGCTGTCAGGAGAGGGCAGCAGGAAGCATTGAGGGCAGAGCTGGTGAAGGCATGGATGACGAGGACGACAGCACTGACTCGGAGACACCCGACTCCCCGGACAGCAACGACGTGGATGATCGACACATCATCGGCAAAAGCAACGTCTCTCACCGCTACTAGGAGCTTTAAAACACCAGTCCAGTGGATCCCCCCCAAACATATGGCTGGAAGGAGGAGGTGTCTTACTTTCAACTTCTTCCCCCACTGTGTACACATGTGCTCCTCCCTCATTTGTCATTTCTGCCTCCCGTGTTCCTTCATCTTCTGCCATTCCCATTGTGGACATTCCCCACATTAATGACCCCCCATCTGGCTCTCTAGAAACATGTGTTAGGGCACTTACACATGATCGTGGCACGGTTCAAACTATGATCCAGATGTTGGAAAGAACAGAAATCTGAAAGGCAGAGCCAGCCATAGGGCTCAGAGTGGGGTCTCTCACAACCCCTACCCAGATATTATATATATATATTGTATATTTTTTCAATGTTGTCATTTGAGGTTTATTCTCGTTTCATGCAAAAAAAAAGAAAAAAAACAACCAACAAACCACTGCAGCTTGTGTCGCTTTGTAAAATTGTCAATACTCCTAAACTAAAGGAATGAAGGTAAGAAAGATGAGGAAACAAAGTGGATTTTAAAATAAATGGATTTCAAATAAAATATTCAGGGCTTTTTCAGTTTTTCACTACAAACAGAGAAAAAAACAGTGTAGGCTCTAATGTGAGACTGGAGGTTGTCCAGAGCGCGTATTTACTGAAATTACTTATCTGGGGGAAGGGTTACATTTTTTAGCATATGTGATGAAACAAGAAAAACACGTCACTCCTGACTGTACCCTCTGCCTTTCTGAGATTCAAAATACTCTTTGTAAACACAATGTAGCCTTCCCCAGGAAACAGGGTTAGGAACCCACAGAGGAACAGAAGGCATCCAAGCCTGTCACAGGCAAATGTAGCATGTGCAGGAAACTAAATTCTTGATAATGGAGAAGAATAAATAAGACTCTTTCATCTCTTGATGATACACTTAGTGTATCATCAACAGAAACAGGCCAAACCTCCTTAGCTTCATCCATCTTCTCACCTGATCTGCTTTTCTTACCAGCACGAAAAAGTATTTTTTCATATTAGAGGTTCCAGCTTGTATAACAGCTGGAACAGAGCATAACAGAGCACTTCCGAGGGAAAGAGGTGCCCTCCTCTTTCTACTGAGGAGGGTGGGGATGGAAACACATCAGATACTGGGAAAGCATGGCTCTGAGCCCAGCAGTAGCATGAGTTTTTAGGGTAGTGCTTCATAGCAGGTTGTGCTTCTTCCCTTGATATACTTGGTCTGTTTTTTCAGACCTTGCAAGACAAAAGCAGGCTGTCAGCTGGCTGACACATCTTGAGGCAATGGCAGCCAAACATTAAGGACCCAAAGGAAAATTCTGCAATTTGTTGGCAGCCAAGGTTGAGAAATCCTCCCGAGGAGCAAGAAGGCAGCACAGTAGGTGAAAGTGGAAGAGCCCCTCTGAGGACACGAAAGGTTGCAGCACAAGATCTCTGCTTGCTGCAGTTCTCAAATGTCTCAGGTCTAGCCTGTCTTCATGCCCAACTGTACCCACGTATGGTTGTTACTAGGTCCAAAAGAAGTGAACGTGCTAAGGCTAAGATACTTTTATGCTTTCTGCTTTGTCTCCTTCCCAGTAAGTTCCCTGCCCTTGTTTCATGCAGGGAAATTACAATAGGCACTGTCAAACCAGTGCCCTGACATCTTGAAGCACTGGAATAATTCAAGTCTCCAGAAAGAAAAAAGGCTACATTGTGCACACTGGAGCAAAAAATTTGGCACAAAATAGTCTTATGTCCTGAGAATACCTGACCCAGTTCTGATCTGCAACAAAAACCACCACCTCTCAGAACACTGAGAAAGACCGGGTCTAAGGACCACGAGGTCCCTGTACCTCTACAGCAGCCTCAGCCAGGAGCTACAGCATGCTTACAAGGTGGAAGAGGCCAAATGTACAATGACTTCGTAGGTAGCCATCATGATGGCTGCATTTGGGATCTGGCGGATCAAGTGAGCCAGGAGCCCTCGGTATAAAGCTGAGGGTCCCTCTTCATGGACCACAAGCTGCAGAGTCTGTATAAAAGAACGGTATCGTGACCCTTCTTCTCGCAACCGTGTCCGAATGACCTCTGGAGAGACAGGAAGGGAAGCAATATATTAGCAGATGGATCCTACAGACACAGCATCTCCCATCAAGGGTAACAGAACCAAGGAGAGGGGACCACTAAACACTCACCGTGTGGATATGCAATGCATGTAGCACATGTTTTGGAGACAGCAGCAGCGCCCATTAGTCCAAAGAAATCATAGTTGTTTGGTGAATGTGTGAGTGGTGGGGAATGGGAATGATGGCTGTTTCTCAGCTCCTGTTTCAGCGCTTCATAGATGACAAAGTGTATGATGGTCTCTGACACTCCAGCGTAGGAGGCAGTGACACCACGGTAAAATCCACGAAGGCCTTCAGTGCGGTACACGTGCATGGCACATTGGAGAGCATTGCTGGCCATCTCCCCCTTTGCCCTGTCAAGAGGAGAGAGGGTTAGAACGTCACACTGCTCCGCTGACCCAAAATCCTGTTGTGAACACAACCATAAGACTCTTCCCCAGTCTATGACTTACCATGTTCTCATGGCAAGTCGCAGAACGTTCCCTACCCAACCCCACCCCCAAACTAGTCATGATCTGACACAGAGTGGCTCTGCATTGCTGGCCTGCCTTACCTGGATTCCAGCTGCATCCTGGTTTTCACTAACCAAATCGGGTTGGTGAGTGTGGCTGAGCTCATGCCTAGAGAACAGAAGAGGATGACAGGCATGAGCACCAGGATCAGTTTGTGAAGAGGTGCTGATCTATCAGCTCTCTGAACTCTGCTTGGCAAGCTGCAGGCATTTGCAATTTGAGAATGACCTTGAGAAGAGATATTTAGGGCAGGCTATTTGATTCTCTTTCTCCCCTCTTCCAGCCATTGTCTGGTGGTAATTAGCCTCCAACAAAACCCTACTACAGGCCCTGGTGTTACAAAGAGGCAGGAAGCAGCAGGCTAATTTTGCAAGAGTGGAGGATTTTGTTAGAGATCTGGGATATATCAAGAGAAAGATTCTGTGAGTGGTCTAAATTACACACTGCCTTCTCCCTCTCACAGCTGAATGAAGCTCTGATAGCAGCTGAAGAGGTAAAGAGTTTGAAGAGGTGAGCCTAAGAAGAATGAAGAGCGAGAAAACACTTTGGTTACCTGGACTCACTTCTCCAGGTGTGGAGGGAGAAAACCTCAGAGACAGAGCAGGACTGATGGGAGCAGCAACAGAGAAGAAATGAAACCTGTTGACAGTTAGAGATCAAAGGACCCCTCAGCTCTGATTTGAGGCAGAAAAGGCTCACCTGCAAAGGCTGCTGCTAGTATATGTACCTTCTTGGACTCAGGTACAAGGATAGCATTGAGCCTCTCCTTAATACCAGAATAGGCAGCAAAATATATAGCCCTGGTTGGAAAGAAATACAGAAGAGGTTACAGCTCCTGTATGAAGAGCAGAGACACTGCTGTGGGTCTGACTCCAACTTTTCTTAGTCCCAGCACAGGTTTATCAGGTTTGTTTTGTGACATCAGATAACATTTAATCCAGGCCCACAGCAATCATCTTATGTTAATACTATGATCTGAAGCTCCAGAAAATGTCTGTGTGAAGGGGTCCTATGGCACATAAGCACAAGACTCAGACTGCTTTCAGAATGTGGAGCAATAGCTATCACAGAGGACCCTTATAACCGTATAACCTGAGACATTGTCATGGAGCAGTACTCACCGGGAAGGAGCAACCCCAGCAAGGTTTGGACCCAGACCTCGGAATAGGGATCGCAGGCCTTCCTTCTCAAGGATGGTCCTACAGAAGGAAATGAACAGAAAAATCAGCAGAATAACTAAGCTAGGGGCTCTCCTGTTTCTCCTCCTTCTTCGTTCTTCAGAATTTTTTGTAGCATCCTCTCCTCACCTCCCATGTTATCCTTTTTCTGCCCTGCTCTCATTTTCTCTCCAACCACTTCTCTCTCCTTCAGTCATAGAATCATACAACGGTTTGGGTTGGAAGAGACCTTAAAGGTCATCTAGTTCCAACCCCCCTACCACGGGCAGGGACACCTTTCAGCAGTCATTTCTTCGTACTCTTGCTGACACCATCTTCCTGGGTCTGATCAAACCACTAACTCAGAAATTCCTCACAGTCTCCAAAGCTGCCTTGCGGATAGCTTTGTTCAAATTTGTTCAAAGCACAAATCAATGGTGAGAAGCAGATGTACCTGTGCTCTCATGAAATCTTCTGTCACACTCGCAGTATCCAGAGCCTCAGCTCAAACGCTATTTCCATTTCTTTCTCTCTCTCCTCCCCTCAACCCCTTCAACTGATGGCCAACTCTCACCTCCCTGGTGCTAACATGCACATTGCTCTATCCTACTCACCTCAGCAACTTGAGCACTCCAGGAGATGGCGGGGTGGGATTAATCATCCTCACACTCATCCCTGGCAGCTGTACCTCTGAGAGGCACAGAGGCCGCAGTGCCAGCTGGGATGACTGTAAACGTGTCTTCACCACTTCCAGGGGACAGGTCAGGATGGCTCCAGCCGTGCCACCACATCTAGGGCATAACAGCACACTTAAGAATGACTTCTGTGCCATAATAGGGCAATAATTCTGACCCTGCTTGCCCACAACTTCTCCCCTCTAGAAGAAGAGGTAGGCTAGGTATCCCAGCCTGCGTCACACATGACCTCCTGCTCTGACACTGATTAACGTAATAACAGCTGAGCTTGGGACATCATCTGGCAGCCTCACTCTGAAACCTTACTCAGTATTTGACACAAACAGTCCCAAGTCCATAGGGACTCAGCAGTCCCCCAGAGAAAATATTTCTGCTGCCCAACCTCACAGCAATGCTTTCTGCTGAGATCACCAGGCACCATGCCTCAACCTCTCCACAGCCGCACAGGCTCAGAGAAGGGCAGCACAAAACTCCCCCACCCCTCAGCCTACCCATGTCTTCAACCCATAACCCGTTCACATTCCCAAATTTGCAAGGCCCTGCAAGCAAGATCTGTTTTTTCTGCCAATAGTCAGGTCACCCCAAGCCTGACTTGCTTAATGACCAAGGACCCTGATCTTCAGCAGACAGAAGTTATTTTTGGAACTCGTGAGCCATCATCATCAATCAGTCTAGTCACACTGCAGGAATGCTGGAAGGACACATATTCCTTTTTTCCCTTTCTACCACCCAGGGACTAGTTAGAACCATTGGTTCTCAGCTTCTGCCCCTTCAGATCCTTAGACTCCGTTCTAGAAGAACGCTGTTCTTCTAGGGGATGCTCAGTACCTGAAAGACCACTTTGAGATGAATTTGCATGTAACAGCCATGCAAGAGGCTTTGACAAATGCATAATTGTTCACGTGTGCTACAGCCAAAGCTGCTTTGTTTCACAAGAGATGGAGGCTTAAAAAAAAAAAGCTTACTGTACTCCAAAGAAAGAAAAGCTAACCAAAGAACTATAAGATATCAGGGAAGAGTCAGGTATATCAACAGAATTACATGTGACCATACAGGACAGCAAATGGCTACAGTTCTGAAGAATTATTTTGAAAAAGTCTATAGAGCTCAACACACATATACATTGTTCTCCCAGGCTTTGCTCCTAGGGCTTCATTTATTATTGCCTACAGGTTAGGGAGGGGAAACAAAAGAAAGAGGCCTGGATGCCTATTGCAATGATGTCCAAGAGTTGAAGATCTCACAACTAGAATATTATGCAGATAATGATGTCAGCAACTAGTATGCTATTCCATAACACTCATGCTGCTTTGTCAAGCCCTTGGCAGATCTACGCAGCGGTGATGAATTGCAGAGCAGCCAATCAGCAGCAATTTCCCTTAGGAGATATGATGAGCGGTGGGAGTCTGGGAACATGACCCAAGAATTTAACTCCAGCTCAGAAGACAACACAAAGCAGAGCAGTAAACATTCTGGCTCAGATTCTCTGGATGAACAAGCTGATCAAGCACAGACTCCAAGACACAGCCTACATAGCAATTCAAGAGTTGCATGAGGCAAGGTCTCCTTTTACAAAGGTCATGTTGATCCTTCCCATATAGACCATACTCACTCAGGGGCCCAACAGTCCTGTTATTTACCATAGTTTCCACTGATTTGTCAGATACAGGCTCCAGATTTACATGCCTGTTGTTTTCCTGATCAGAAGGGTAGTTTCCAGTTCAGGAGAAGACTGAGCACACTGGTGACAGATTAAGATGTCTAAAAGGTCTGAATAGACCAGTTTCAACTTTTCATCTAAAAGCTGAGCAAACACTACAACAGGACAACATTTAGAAAAGCAATTGCTTGGTATACTAAAAATTCTTCTCTCTAACAGTCCGTAAGAAGGCACAACTGTATGTAATGTTCTTCTAATATCTCGTTTCTTCAAAAAGTCCCTACCTGCGATGGTCAGGATACGAGTTTGAACCCACGCTTCCAGTATGTATAAAAGCTTCTTGAGTTCAAGTTCCTCAAGCTACTGACACATATAGTTAGTCAATAGAGAAGAATTATAAAAGCAATAAGAGTTTAAAAAATTGTTACTCCTTAGCATGGTGGTAATTTAATCAGCAGTAAGAGAGTTCAAGGTGAATGGGGACCTCTGAGCCACTATGGCTCAATGGCGAGACTAAAGAGGAGCAAAGAACACTCAAAGCCAAGGAAATGAGATGTACTAAAACTAGAACAAATCTCAACTATGTTGTCTTACCATGAACTACATGACGATACAGCTGCTCACAGTGTATGAAAGGCATAGGTCTGCAAAATTCTTCTGTTTCAGGAGAAATGGAAAATTATGTGTCATTACTCTAGAAGCAGAAAAAAAAGCAATTCCTGCAAAATATGATGAAGAGCAGCAGTCGACAAACAGTACAACATGTACTCTCAGAGAAAAGCAGCGTCAAAAAGAGCTAACTGAAGAAGGCAGGTAATTTTACCTTAGAAAATAGTACTTGCCTTACATATTGCTTTCACATTTTAAAAGGAAAACTGGAAAGTCTCAGGTGACAGAAAAAGAAGATTATTTGAGAAATACAAAAACCACTGTCAACACTTTTTCAGTGATCTGAAAAGTGTCTAAGCGCATGCACAGAGGTGACAAGGTTTACTCGTAATTCTAAGTTTAGCTCTCTCTTAGGCTAGTCAAAAATTGAGATGGCTTGAAGATCTTAATTTAAAAATAACAATGCTAGGTCACACAACTCTATAATTAAACCAGGCTTCTGCCTAGGACACGGGCAAATAAATGTCACCTAGAGAAGAGTAGGAGAAATACTCATCTCCAGAATACTTTCCCAGTTTTCTGCAATTTTCAGTTCAGGGATTTCCCCAGCCAGAAATGTTGCCTTGCTTTTAATAGCCTTCAACACATTCTTTTTCATTCATCTTTTTAAAATGCTTTCTGGACACATAAAAAGCCTTTAGGCCCTACTATCCTGTGGCCAGGAGTTCCACAGTTTAGCCACACGCTGTGTTAAGAACGATGTTCTTTCATTAGTTTTGAACAAACCTCTCAGAAGTTTTGTTTGATGGTCCCCAGTTCTTGCACTAGAAGATAAAGTGAACAACTGTTCCTCATGAATGAGATCCTGTTTCATTAAGCAAAACAATAATATTAACTATATATGGCAGCAATAAGCTGAACTTCTCATTAATGTCTTACTTTATTATCCCTTGAGTTTTAATTAATTGTAATTCAAGGATTATTGCTTCATGGAAGAGGACAGGATACAGACTGACAAAGTTCCGCTAGTGATATTCTTGTCCCTACCCAAACTCTCATAGTTTTTCAGTAATCAAGGTGGAAAATGAGGATGAGGAAAGGCTTAAGAAGAAAGCTAAGAAATAAGAATATATTGAGAAAGGCTAAGATGCAGTAACTATATAGTTCAAAGGATTATTTAATAAAAGAGAATAACATACAAAATAACACTGGGAAAAGAGAGGGCAAGTACATATAAACAAAGATTGCCATAGTATAACAACTGCATTAGCTGCAGAAAACCGAAAATTTGCTAATAAAGAGCAATTAAGTAATCGCGCGTTATTGCACGTGCTGTATCACAGGTTTCACTGTCACATGGACTCCAGCGGGCTGGTGGGATTTGGAAAGGCATTAGGTGGCTGCCTAAGCGAGGGACTTCTGCAGTTACTCAGCAAAGTCCACAGGACCACAATTATCTTCTGCTTTAGGGCATGAAAAACTTGAAGCTCATTGTTTTGAGACTTTAAAAGGAGAAAGGGCCAAACGCCACTTGAGAAGGGACTTGCTCAAGGGCACACTTCGAATTCAGAGAGGCACTGCTGGGATCCAACCACCTAACTCACCAGAATCAGCCGCACTATTTAAAGCCAGAAAAGACACAGAGGAATGCCAGCCATGCGATGCCAGCCATGAGAGAGCTGGCTACTCTCCCAAAGATATGGATGCTCCACCATTTGCTCCGCTGGAGAGGCCTCGTGGCGCCTGTCATCCCCCCCGTTCAGCTCCTCGCTTCCCTTGTCCCCCACCCCCGGCAAGCTCAGGCTGGATGAAACTCTACGTCCCACAGGGAGGCTCCCCTTCTTCCCAAACTGCAGAGCCAGACATTCACCCCGGCGCTGCGCGGCTGCTCCAGGGCAACGAAGCCCACACGCGAATCCGGCACGGCCAGGACGGCGCGGGCGAGGATCGCGGGGGCTCCTCTCCCGCGGCTCCTCCCCGGAGCAAAGTCCAGGGCCCGCCGGCCGCGCGTCCCGGGGCCACTCACCCTCCGGCGACTAGATGCAGCAGCATGCTCTGCTGCTCCATGGCTCCGCTCCCTCTGCCCGCCCGCCACCGCCCCGGGCCCGCCCGCCACCGCCCCGGGCCCGCCCGCAGCCCCGCATTGGCTCCGGGCCGGACGCGGGAGGAGCCCGCGGGAGGGGCGGCTGGGGCGCTGGGTGGGGAGCCGGGTTTCCCTCCTTACAGATTTCAGGGTGGTAGTTCACACAGCTCGCAAAGCCCCTTTTGCCCGGTCCCTCAGGCTCTTCCAGGAAAAAAAAAAAAAAAAGAGAACAACATCCCCACGCACACCACCACCGCCCAAGCCCACACAACCAAACAAACTCGTATTTGTTTTGCAATTAGAGGAGCCAAGGCAGAGTGCCAAACTAATTTTTTTTTTGACTACAGGGAAGTGACGGGTCCAGGAGCAGAGTCAAGTCGTTCCTGACTCCCATTGTCGCTCACGGGACCCATAGATGCTTCCTTGGATGTTTGGGTTCATATGAAAACAGGCCAGTGCTCTCCAGACAAAAAACCCACCCAAATTAGACCCATGATTTTGAAGTCTGAAGGGTCAGTGTGTCAAAGACGGGAAATAGTCAGGGCCAAAAGATCCTCTGTTGTTTTTGCAAATGCACAGTTTCAGAGCGTGTCAGAATTCATCATCTTCCTTACAAAAAGCAGAACGTACATCAACATCATGCTGTTGCCAAAAAGGCACACATCATATCAGTTTATGTGTAGGTCAGATGGAACAAGCTGTCAGATCAACTCTGTACTGCTGTGACTTCACCCACAGCACCAAGTGGCACAGGACGAGTGTCCAGTTTGGACACATGCTGCTACAACACAGGCAAACATGCCGAAGTGAACCTGCAGAGGGGAATAACTACTTTGGCCACCTAAGCAGAAGGATTGCAAAAAAATGCAGTGTTTAGTCTAGAGAACAAAGAATTGAGGGAGACATGGCAACTGACTCCAATTAAATAGAAAGATACATCAAAAAGGAAATGAGTACCTTATCTGTGGTGGAGAAGAGCAGAACTATCAGCTCATCAGTAGTGCCTGTCACTACATGAGCAATGAGGGGAAGATCAGTAAAAGGACTGGCTTTCTGGTCAGTGAAATCAGAAACTGGTCAAAGATACCAAGAAGTTGCAAGTATTTTTTACTTGTCTTCACTGTATGGTGGCTAGGTGAATATCTTAAATAGCACCAGCTGCAAATGGGGGAAAAGTCATTCGAGATTTCTAAACACTTACGCAAAGTCAATGTTTTCAGACCAGTTAGGCTTGATGAACTTCATTTTGTGATGGTTAGAGAACTGGCTCAAGCAACATCAGGCTCACTGGCAATTATCTTTGAGATATCTAGATAATGGAGAGATTCAGAAGACTAGAAAAGGCCAAATATATTGGCTACTAAATAACAACAACAATAACAATAATAATAATAATAATAATATCTGATTAATTATTGTCCAGCCAGCATCACTTTACTGCCTCTCCCTGTGATACTGGAACAAATAAACATTAAGTAGACCACTCACATTTTACATTTGCCAGAAAAAGAAATCAAGTCAAACCAATCTTTCATGGCGGACTAACAGGCCTTTTGGATAAGGAAGTAACAATATATGTTAAATATTTTGACTTCAGTAGGAATTTTTATTCCCTTTCATCTGACAGTATAACACCTTAGGAAACATGGGAAACTGATCTACTGAAATTACTGTTAGGAGAGTCTGATGCTGATTAGAAAATTCTAAGATTAGATTTTGATGCAATGCTATCTATCTGGAGAAAAATATCAAGAAGCAGTCCCACAGAGATCTTTTTTCAGTGTGCTATTAAGTTTTTTCAGTTATTTATACAGTGGACTAGAAAGTGCGCCTATTAAATTTGCAGACAACACTAACCTGAGAGGGGTTGCAATGTATTTGGTAGAGAAAATTCTTATTCAAATTATCTTGATCAATGGGAGGAATAGCCTGAAAGACTAGAACACCATTTAATAAAAGCATGTGCAAAGTTCTGTACTTGGAAAGGAATAATGAATTTCACAAAGTTAGGAAGGGGAATAACTAGTCAGAGACCTGCATTTTGTCACTGGTCCCCATCAGGTCCAGGAAATTCAGCATAGTATTGAGTACTCAGGCTGACTGAAGGATGAAGAGCCTGGAATAGCCTTTTCAGGAGCTGTACAATTTGCTTCTCTCACGTCTCCAAGAATTATTGAGGCTCCCTAATATTTCACTTCTTACTGCCAAATTATTTACACTTCACATGCAAGGGTCCATTGATTTTGCTTCTTTTCCTGATGACTGTAGATCTAGACCTTTTGTTTTCTGTCTCTGAACAGAAATAGTTGTGGCTTCAGCAGGACACTTATGCACCATGAGCTATAGCTGTGGTTGTCCTGGATGCTTTGCCACCATTGCCTTCTGGTCCTTTCAGTATCATCACATTCTTTTGAGACTATAAGGGATATATGGGGCCATCCAACTTTTCCTTTTTTCTCCTTTACTCTGGGTCTAAGACCTAGAAAGTCTTGCTCTGCAAGGTTTCTTTCTGTACCTTCAGGTGGAGGGGCATCTGTGCCTCACTCTTAAGCAATGGAAAACTATGACTGAGTCATAGAAGATGTTTTCTGAAGGGCTCCTACACTGCAGGCTGTCTTCAGCCTGGTGCAAATGATACCACAACATTTTCACTAGACCAAAAGATTGCTCATTGTTGGAACTGGTTCATCAATGAACACTGCTTTACAAGACTCTTGGTGAGCCTGAAGGCCATCAAGAAACAGGAAAAGCTGTCTTCCCAGGAGAAGAGAAAGAGGGGAAGAGAAGATACATTTTTCTTTAGTATTTCTTGTCCCTGCAGGCAGCAGCGATGACCCTGGGTGTATTCTCTATGGGGCTGTTCTTGCTCCTCAGCCGTGCTGCTCACAGAAGGGAGGCTGTGGGGACTTTTTTTACAGGGTAGTCTTTCCAAGTCCCTGTCCTGAACCAGTAAGCCAGGTTGGACTGGTATCATAGGCTGGTGTCATTGGCATACCCCAAGACCTTGTTACAAATGTTTATAAATTAGAACTGCTTCATCTTGACTTCTTCACTGCTCAGTCTGTGATGACTTTGTTTTTTCTGTCCATGTCTTGCCTCAATGCTTATACTCCTGCTCTCCATGTCTTTGTGCGGCCTATTGGTTTTACCTAGGAGCAGCATTGCTCACCTGTTCTTCTAGAAAGTAATTCAGGATTCTGCCCCAAAGCCTCCTTCATCTTTCTCTCTTCAAGTGCTCTTGTTAACCCTTGATCACACTGAGTGTATGTAGGATTGCCATTTGGTAATAGGGGGTGAGCCTTGCTTTGTCCTTCCGGGGGTTCATTCTGGAAGGGTCGGGTTAGTGCACTCACAGTCCTAGGATGACTACAACTTACGGGAAGGGCAGACAATAGGGCAGACATCTGGAAGAGTAGAATGTATTGTGCCTGTGTTACATTGCGTGTGCAACTTGGTCTCCATGTATAAGAGTAGTTATGTAAATGGCTTTTCAAGCATCACCATCTTAATGCAGCTACCTGTCAGATGTAGGGCACTTCCACATCCGTGCCTGAATGGGTGTCTGATGTGGTCTTTCAAAATGAATCTTCCAGTAATCCCTGATTGCTGGGCTTGGGCTTGTGGTGCAGAACAGTCTCAGTGTGCAAACAGGATTCCTTTTAGGTGGTGCTAAGACAGTGTGCTGCACATAGGAGACACCTCCCCAAACCTGTTTGGTGTGGATGTTGTATTTTCAGCCCCAGCTCTTAAAACTTAAAAGATTTGCTCCTGTTGAGCCATACTGCTTGCTAGCACAGAACTGGCTGTAGATGTCACATGTGTTTCAAAGCTGTAAGCAGAGCAGTCAAGAAGACCTACTGCAAAGAACTGTGTCTAAACCAGCACCAGATGTCAGTGTTTGGACAGATGAACTGCACCTGGCAAATCTGGACAGGACCATGCAGGGGAACATGTTCCTTTGAAAAGGAGAAGATGGGATTTGACTCTGTAAACAATTTATTTCTAGTACCCTATTGTCACGGGAGGCAGTACACATCATGCAAAGCCCTCCTTGTGCTTTTCCCATTCTTTTAGAGGCTATACACAAATGACCTCTGATTTTCCAAGTGGTTTGACCCTCCTGTGGAATCACGCGTGTAGAAGGATCAAGGCTGTAAAGGAGCTGACGTTTCTATGGCTTATCTGAAACCATCACATACTTTTCAGTCAAATGTAGCCACTTTTAACCTGTGGCTGCCAGTTGCAACATTTTATTGATCCCAGAGCAAACTATAAAATATTAGTCCATCAGCCGGATGAGCGTGTTCTAATACAGTATACGTTCATTTACGGATATATGCAAATATATACAGGTACGTACCATATCCATCTCGTTGAAAATATATATATGAATATATATATATATGTACATATATTTACAAATACAGAAGATGCGTATGGTGCATAGCATGTATATAGCTTGTATATACATATACATCCATATCTCAGATAATCATGCCATATACATACCTCACATATATATACACATACATATCTCATATATACATACCACATACATCTTGTATATAGAGATACATATATATCTCAGATATACATACCATATACATCTCGTTGTATTCGCGGACATATGTATTTATATATGAATATATGTATATATAACTATACATATAAATATATGTGTGCATTTATATATATATATTCAACGAGATGTGCAGGGTGCATACCATGTACATATACACACTGCTTCGGCGGCCTGCAGACAGGGGCACATCCCTCGGGAACCGGCCCGGGAGCTGCGGGGCGGGGCGGGGCGGGTCCAGCGGCCGTGCAGCGGCCGGGGGTGTGGTGCCCGGCGGCGAGCGGTGACAGGGGCGGTGACAGGGGCGGTGACAGGGGCGGTGACGCGGGCGGTGCAGCCCGCGGGACTCTGCCCCTTTAAGGCGCCCCGGTGCGTGTCCCTTTAAGGGCTGGCCCCGCCCCTCCGCGCGAGCCGTGCGCGCCCCGGCGGCCCCAGGTGCGGAGCTGGCGGGGGGAGCCCCGCCGCCGGCGCGGGGCGGGCGGGGACGGGACGGGACGGGGCGGGCCAGGGGTCCCGGGCGGTGGGGGGGAGAGGCGAGTGGGGGCGCGGGGCTGGGGGCGGGCGCCGCGGCCTTGCCGTCCTGGCGAGCGAGTGTCCGTCCTCTCCCGGGCCGGGCCCGTGGGGCGGGCGGCGCTGGCGGGTTGCGGTCGGGTCGGGGTCAGCAGGTCGCTTCGCCCGGCGCTCACTCGGTGTCTGTGCCGCCCCGGTGCCAGGTGCAGGCGCGGCGGCGTTCGGCGCCGACCCTCCCTTCCTCCCTGCGCGGCGCCATGGCCATGAGGGAGCTGGTGGAGCCGGAGTGCGGGGGCTCCAACCCCCTGATGAAGCTGGCGGGGCACTTCACTCAGGACAAAGCCCTGCGGCAGGAAGGGCTGCAGGGCCCGCTGGCCTGGCCCCCCGGGGCTACCGAAACCGCAGCCGTGAGTGTTGCTCCGCTTGCTGGGCTATGGCTGGGTCGGTCGGCTCGGGTCGGGGGTGGGCTGCGAAGGCGGCCGCAGGGTGAGCACTGCGGGGGAACAGTCCCTGCACAAAGGGGCAGTGGGACATTTTTCTGAGGAAAGAGGCCGCGGGGTCACCCGGCACAGGGCTGTGGGGTGACGGCATTTTTGTGGGCGCTCAGGGGATGCTGGTGGCTGTGGTGAGCTGTATACCTTGCTGTCACCGTCCTAAGCCAGACAGTGGTGGGAGGGGGGTTGGACAGAATCCCTCAAAGTGTTCCTGCTGCTTTAGCTTTAGCAGGCAGCTAGTGCAAGAAAATGTTGACAGCCTAAGCTGAAGGAAGAGGAAGATGTAATCTAACTGGGTCACAGTGTGTGTGTGGAGGGGGGTATGGGATCAAAACTGTTGACACAATTGCCCACTGTTCCCTGCAGGTATCCAAACCACTGGGAGTGGCCACCGAAGATGAGGTAAGAACAGATTAATTCATCTCCTTATAGCTTTTCTCATCAACACTATTTGTTATTTTTTTGCCCTACCTGATGCTAGTGTTTCGTTCTGACAAGCCCACTTCTTTCTCTCGTGCTCCATGGATCTGTCTGTTCATCTTCTGTGCAACGTTTGTAATCCATTTCTGTCTTTGGCAGCTGGTTGGAGAGTTTCTGCAAGCACAGAATGGCCCTTTACTATCCCGTGCACCCCAGACCTTTAAAATGGATGACCTGTTGGCGGAGATGCAAGAGATTGAACAGTCAAGCTTCCGGCAGGCCCCTCAGCGAGGTGAGGGGAGATGGAGTAGGTAGAGGTCTGGAAAAGATCTTGGTGTTATGGTTAAGCTCTTAGCAGTGTGGTCCCCATCTACTCAGCACTTGTGAGATTGTATCTGCAGTATAGTTTCAAGATTGGGCTTCCCAGTACACTGAGCTAGTGGAACAAGTTCAGTGGAGATCAGTAGAGTATTCAGGAACAGGAATACATGTTGGAAGAGGAAAGGCCGAGGGAACTGGACATGTTTAGCCTAGGGAAGAGTCTAAGGGGCAAGGGGGTGGAGTGTCTCGTTGCTGTCTTCAGCAGCCATGGTCAGGATCTTCACAGCAATAGACAGGAGAAGGACAAGGGGAAATGGATACAACTTGTGACAAGAGAAACTGAGTAGGTGTATGGAAACACTTCTTCCCTTGGAGGGGACAGTTCAGTACTGGAACAGGTGCCTAGGGAGGCTGGGGAATTGCCAGCCTTGGACAAGTTCAGAAGTTACCTGATGAATGCCCTGGGCAACCTGATCTCTAACTTTAGTGTTAATCTGCTATGAGAAAACTAGCAACCTCCAGAGATTCTTTCCAAGTGGAATATTTCTGTGATTTTATTCTAACAAAGAGAAGGGGAAAGGTCAGAGGTGATGAGGGCCAACCTGGAACACTTAAATGACGCCTTTGAGTGCTCCAATCCTCACTTCCATTTTTTTTCTTCATGTAGCTCCAGGTGTGGCAGCCCTGGCACTGTCTGAAAACTGGACCCAGGAATTCTTGGCTGCAACAGATAGCACTGGTGATGTCTCTTCAGATTACAATGAGGCTGACTGGTCACAGGAGTTCATTGCTGAAGTGACAGGTGAAGTGTCCCTTTTGGGATTACTGTCAAGATGAATGTCAGTCACATGCCTGTGTATAGTGAAGAGTTAGTGAATGTGAAATTGGGAGTCTTGCTTTGGGCCCAGCAGTCATTGTTTCCTGCAGCAGCTTTAATGGGGTGGTGGGTAGGGAAGCTGCTTTGTGATAGCTTAGCCAAATTGTGAACAATGTGGTGTGGAAGCCTTTATTTAGGTGTAAAAGGTCTTTTGGTTTTATCTTAGATTACTTGGAGAATTTAGGAGAAGCACTCTATTTAAACTGCTTTTATAAAAACTGTGATTCAACTGGTGCAAGTTGGAGATGGTCTGGTACTGCTTCTTGCTTTCATGTTCTCTAATTCCCTCTCTTAAGGCTAAATTTTTCTTTGGTACAAAGGTGAATCTTTGGCCAATATTTTGTGTCAGTTAAATGGAGGTAGAGGGGAGTTACACCCTGGAAATGTGCAAAGTGAATGTTTCTGGCCCAAAAGTTAAGCTTCTTATTTAAAGCAAGCCAGTGCTTTATCTGAAAAACCATTCTGCATTGTGTATAGAACTGTGTCTGGAATAGGATCCTGTTACCATCCATGTCCTAATCTGGAAATTATGAGTAAGATTTAAATAGATCCTATTCTATTCTCCTGGGGTTGCCACTGTAGAAAACTGGGTAGTCCCATTCCTTGACCCTCAGTCTTTATGTTTCTGGGAATATAAATTGGCATTTATGAAGGTCTTTGAGAAAGTCCTGTTGAAAACCTAGTGCTTTGTAGGCTCTGCTTTTGACAGAAACTTGTAATGCATTGCTAATTTTCTTGACCTACACAGTATTGCACAGAGAGCAGATGAATAAGTTGTGATATTAAAGCAGAAAATCATAAGTTTATTCTCACTACAGTGGCATCTGTATTAATACACTGTCTGAACCTGAGGCTTGATTTTGAGATCAGAATAAACAAATACAGAATTAGCAAATAGAAGCAAAGGTGTAGTGGTCTGCCTGTCTTACTTTTCTCCCTATTCCTCCTGATGTCCTGTGCAGAT